>NW_028290798.1:0-8131 GCF_964205215.1 Stylophora pistillata | reverse complement strand
CTTACGTTCCACCACCACGCACCGACCCCTCTGCCGGCTTGGGTCCGACTCTTTATTTGTCAGTGGTGCGCAAACACACTACGGGTGAAGAGAAATAGCAATACAAACGAATCGTGCCTCTCGGCAAGAAGGTTCTTTAAAAATCGCAGCATGAGGAGACACTCACTCGGAGAGAGGCTTTACAGCGAGGAAAACGCAGAGAATTCTACGACAAATCCATTTAATAACGCAAATCAAACACAGCCACCCGGCTCAGCATCGACTGCATCAATTCAACTGAAGAAGCTCGATGATAGAAATCCTAATTTGCGGAGGCGATCAAATCAAGTTTCAAAAAAGTCCGAAGCTTTGGACGTTCTTGTACAAAGGACTAAGAAAGACGACGAGAAAGAAAGGCATGTCGAAGAATGGCACTTTGCTGCCAAGGTGCTTAATCGATTGTTCATGTGGATTGTTCTGTTCTTAGTTGTATTCAATTGTCTTAGTGTTTTATTTTCGGCTCCGAGTGAGAACCTCAGCTAAATCCAATTAAAACTTATGTTTGTTATTAACGGAAAGTTCGCGTTTGTTAAGGCCAAACTGAACCTGGTCGATAGGAAGACGCTCTGGTATTAACGGAGCATATGAACACCTCCATCCCTGCTCCGCCGAGTTCAATTGCTTCAGTCCATGCGCACCCAGCGGCTCGTCAGGATAATTAAATTAAAGAACTTACTGCCCCAATGAAGAAAGAAACAAATTGCCCGAAAATGTTAAGGAATGATAATTCCTTGGATAAGTTAATAAAATATCTAAATAAGATTAAGTGAAAAGATACTGAGAATCGATCGATAATTCTGCGACACTGACAAGTAAATAAATACTTGAAAAGAAAAACTATGCCCTGTAAGAAAATAGCAACATAATTACAAGGGATGAGTCGTTCAAAACATGCTGCAAGGACTTAAAATGCATGAAGTCACTCTTAATGCCAGTTTTCCGTCCTTCCGTTGTTCTGGTTGTACGAGCTGATGACCAATAGGCTACTGATCAGCACCACTCCCTTAGACCCTGTGGAAACATAGACTATTTTCCATAGGGCAGTCCTTCCGATACGTTGCGTTGCAGGACAAACCAAATGTAATAAATATGGAATAAAAAAAGTAAGGCTGTAATAATATGGGTAATATGAAGTAATTAAATAACAATTTATGGTTATTCTGAACTTCAATAAAGATAAGTAAACGGAGACGTGGTTGAACACTCATGTTCCAATGTTTAACGAACGAACCTTTCTTGTTCGGTATTTAAAGTTATACAAGAAATATCAGTATGTACTATGTTCATTAATGGATTCAAGTTATAGAAAAATACCTTTAACTGTGTTATGAGACTACTCAACCCGTAATTAGCGTGGTAGGACTAATAAGGCTTAACTGTGGTCCACATTTTCTGTTCCTAGCAACAGCGAAGACCTCTCTATACACGGTCAAGAAAAACGCTCCACAATATTTTCGTTGGAACCTCTTTCATCATAAGATAATTTGGATATATCAACTGAGTTGAAGACGTAAATTGGCGACCGTAAAGAATTTCTAAAGCAGACGTTTCGAGTGTCAGCCCTTCGTCAGAGCGAACAAAAACTTACCCACTCCATTCATTTCTAGTTCATCATGGATAATTGAGACCATCATACTGAAATTTCTAATTTGGCAGCCACAGCACGCAATGAACCCAATTTTCCATAGGAACAAGCATTTGTTTAACAAAAAGGATGTCACAAATTAATAAAGCGAGAAAGCGATCTGTTTTGACATTGTATAATCCTTTTAAATACATCTCAATTTATTCTATCTGGAAAACATTTAAGAATCAATAGCAGAGTCGAAAGATTTTTCGGTCATTACAGATGTCTTCGTTATAACTTCACAGAAAACCATTTTATCGTCACAATGGTCTTCAAGACCCCACTAGTTAAACACAATGAAAAATAAATGAAAAAAAAAAAAAAAAAATAGGGAAATAGCTAACCCAACAAAGGAGACCCTCTACAAACTGTCAGATCCCTTTCACACTACTTTCACCCTTCTTGCCTGAAACTACAGTTTTAAGGGTTTCTAACGTGGTGAGAGTAATCTCTTTTGTTTGGAAGCTATGAGAGGCTGCCAGTGATAGTATGAACATTTTTTTATTTCGAAGTTTTCCGATCGTGCTCAACGCTGCGTTCCCTGAGGGACCAGGCTAAAAATGCCTTGGTGTAACTAGTACTACAAGAAATATTCATTTTACGAAACGCTTCTTTTAACAATAAATTCAGCGGCCTGACAACTGTAGGTCATATGAAATCTACAGGGCTGTGACCTCATGACCGGTTTCTTTGGGACCGAAGTTTTCAATTTTAGCGTCAGTTTCTTTTTTTAATTGTTTTGTGTATTGCTCTGCATGTTACTCAGCGCGTGGTTTGTTGTCACCTGTAATAAAAGCACTATAATAGTGGTTTTGCAACATTCATCAATAAAAAAGATCAGAAAGATTCCATCAAACAGGACACTTTTATAACACCAAGTTATACGACCATGAGCTTTGTTTACGTATTGGTGTTAGGGTTCCATGACCCTCACGAAGAAAATGATAAGAGAAGGTCTCCAGAAATATAATTCAAAGTTCTGCAATAAATTTAATTCTAGAAGCTGCAACACTGAAACAATACAAGTCTTTCCTGGAGTTCTTATTGGAAACGTAATTGCAATAAAGATGATTACATCAACCACTGACAGAGCAATTTGTATGTTTTCCCACAGGTACTATAATTCCCTAAGAAAAGAGGAATGGTTAATTACCCACCAATAGCGTAACCGATAAGATAAATACAATTCCGAAGCCACCTGTTTTATCAGTCTAGCCAATTATTTGGGTCGAAAATATCTGCACTGTAAACATACAGCCTTCTTCACGCGGATGTTCGATTGTACATCTTTGAGGTATGCAGAGAGTTGTGTCGCAGAAACTAAAAAAATTACTTCAATAACGTGATGGGAAGTTGTTAGTGTCTACCTCATCAACAAGAATGATTTCTTGCCAATTCCAATTTTTCCATTTGACTGGCTTGGTTTTAGTTTTTGTTATTGGCATCTTGCGTTCAAGCGAAGGTAAGTTTTAATTATGCGCTTAAATAAAAATCTTGCAACGACATTTTATTTTGAAATATGACAGAGAAGATATTATACATTCTTCATGCAAATTTCTGGGAGCGACGGATGTTTGTCAGTTATTGCTAATACGGATATTTTTTCAGATTTGAAATGCAATATCGACTTCTCTCGTTCAAGAATAAAAAATGTTGTCCTTTCGTAGCATCTTCGAGTATATTTTCCGGTTTGGTTTCTCATTTGCTTCATATCCACTTTTCGGAAGTACCTTTGTGTTGGCAATCTGGCAAGAAATATCCTAGATGTCAATTTCCAACCAATGAGTCGCTCAAATATTGTTTGGACGATTTTCATTGTCAAGGACCCACTCCAAAATTCATATTAGAAGTCATCCTCGAAATACTTCAAATTTGTTCCATTTTTCTTCTTTCCCGAAATTTTTTCCAGCACTGAGTTCTCGCCTAGTCTTGATTTCATTGCAACAAACGGTAAGCTTTCTTTTTTTTTAAACGTTTATTGTTAGAAGTTGTTGGAAGTAAACCATTGAATTGATCACGGCTTTCACAGTGCTCGTCCTAAATGCTCCATTTACCAATATGGAGAATCCAATTTTCATGTGCAAATTTGCACGTCTCAGTTTTGTAAACCTTGTTAGGTCTCTGAGCGGTTTTCTGCTCACACCATTTGTACCTTTGAATACTTATTCTGTCTTTATGTTTCAAAATGTTGACACGATTCTTAACCTCAGTTCTTTTTTACTCCTATAGGAAGTTTCTTTCTGCGAAAAAACTGTAGCACGGAAAAATCATGAATGTAATATACAAAAAAAAAACTGAACACCACTGACATATGCATAAGTTGAGAACGATTCTAATGACGTTTTTAGTGAAAAGAAAATTAAAGTTTAAAAAGTCTGTGCCTACTGGATAAGAGATGTTTTTGTGGGTACTTCTGTCTACCACGTATTGTATGCTATCATAACGCATGTTGCCCCGTATTTCTCTTTTTTTTTTTTTACTTTAGCAATCAGAACGAGTTTGTTATCTGACTATTAATGGCTCACGGTTGTTTCCCAGTAATTCTACCATTAAATATAAAAAACGTCTAATATGGCTGCCTAATAACCAGAGTTCATAGAGATGGTGCGCAAACTTCTTGGGAGAGGACAGTCAACACCTTGTGACACCCTGCCTCATCTGGTCGGTTGTGTGGTTCTCCATCCCAGCAACGCAGCATTAGATCTTGCCAGTCAGTTGGAGGCTTCGTCGCGCCTTCTACAAATGAAGGTCTCTTGTCCGACACATGTCCTTCTTCCTCAAGGGGAGCTCTCTTACCATACCACATCTCCCAAAGCATTATACCAAAGCTGTATATGTCGGCCTTGTAAAGGATCTTTACCGGGGCAAGGTAGGCATCGGTTCCTGTCAACGTGTCTATGATCATCTTAGTGTCTTCAGAAAGGCGAAAACCGGAGACCTTAACGACACTTCTTTGTGAAAGCTATGAAAAGAGGTTAATAATGGACGCAGATGTTTTATCTGGAAAATCTTTTCGGGCCCTCCCTACAAAATCAAACGTGGAGCATTCGCTTTTCGTCTCATGACACCTTAATCAATTAATTCCATGTGCACTTAAACGGATATTAATTAGCAAAAAGAGAAGCTTTGATTATGCTCCGTTCTTTTGAAAAGCACGCAGGAGGCGGATAGAGCAGGAAAAAAGTGTTTGTCCCCACTTCTTGAGTGCTCTAGCCGCTTCTTAAGTGCTCTACGACAGAACAGAGCACAGTCAAGGCTTCTCTATTTGTTTTGTAATATAGAATCCGTTAAATTTTCCTGGCAGGCTTTACTTTCCATTTTCTAAACGGTTTGGTCATATTTTTTCAACATTCCTGTTTTGTTCTGTTTTGTTTTTGAACAAGAAACTACAAGTTGGCTCGTTTGTTTCGAAAGCTCTCTTTCAATATTAGCAAAAAAGCTGGAAATAGTCGGACATAGTTCATGTCGTGACAGCTTCAGCTCAGCTCCGTGTTTTGCACTCTGATAGAGCACAACATATCCGCAATACAATGACAACGCGTGTTATATCCGAACGTTTTTACACTGAGCCAATACATGAAATATAATAAACATATCTTTATCGTATGATGCACGATCCTTGCAGTAGAGAGCGCTATTAATGCAATAACGAAAATCAGACCTGAAAAAAAACAGGCCTGTACGGGATTCGAACCACTGACCTCTGCGATACTAGTGCAGCGCTCTACCAATTGAGCTAACAAGCCAACTGGGAGCAGGCCGTTAAGTTGATTCGTAATAAACCCGTGATGATAAATCAGATATGATGAATATATGAAGTTCACATATTTGAACTGCGGTTATTGATACGTATGATGCACGATACTCGCAGTGGATAGCGCTATTTATGCAATAGCGAAAATCATACCTGAAGAAAAACAGGCCTGTACGGGACTCGAACCACTGACTTCTGCGATACTAGTGCAGCGCTCTACCAATTGAGCTAACAAGCCAACTGGGAGCAAACCGTTAAATTCGTAATAAACCCGTGATGATAAATCAGATACGCTGAATATATGAAGTTCACATATTTGAACTGCGGTTATTGATACGTATGATGCATGATCCTCGCAATAGAGAGCGCTATTTATGCAATAGTGAAAATCAGACCTGAAAAAAATCAGGCCTGTACCAGATTCGAACCACTGACCTCTGTGATACTAGTGCAGTGCTCTACCAATTGAGCTAACAAGCCAACTGGGAGCAGGCCGTTAAGTTGATTCGTAATAAACCCGTGATGATAAATCAGATACGATGAATATATGAAGTTCACATATTTGAACTGCGGTTATTAATAGGTATGATGCACGATCCTCGCAGTAGAGAGCGCTATTTATGCAATAGCGAAAATCAGACCTGAAAAAAATCAGGCCTGTACGCGACTCGAACCACTGACTTCTGCGATACTAGTGCAGCGCTCTACCAATTGAGCTAACAAGCCAATTGGTAGCAGGCCGTTAAGTTGATTCGTAATGAACCCGTGATGACAAATCAGATACGATGAATATAGGAAGTTCACATATTTGTACTGTGGTTATTGATACGTGTGATGCACGATCCTCGCAGTAGAGAGCGCTATTTATGCAATAGCGAAAATCAGACCTGAAAAAAATCAGGCCTGTAGCAGATTCGAACCACTGACTTCTGCGATACTAGTGCAGCGCTCTACCAACTGAGCTAACAAGCCAATTGGTAGCAGGCCGTTAAGTTGATTCGTAATAAACTCGTGATGATAAATCAGATACGATGAATATATGAAGTCTATCATATCTTTATCGATTGATCAATATAGTAGTTAATTAGAAATGAACTGATTCTCGTAAGCGGACTGAAATCCAAGCAATTGTATGAATTAAATCCTTGAAAAAAGAGCTTAGACCAATTTAAACTCACCAGAATTTTTTCCAGCCTCAGGTCGCGGTGAACAATACCCTTGTTGTGTATGAACGCTAGAGCTGCAGCTATGTCCTTTGCCCAGCACAGTACATTTTTCTTGGCGGTAGATATAGCGAACGATACAGGTATATTTTCAGGATTCTGAAAGATGTGATTCATCAAGTTTTCCTCGCAAATTTCCATAACATGGATCACCCGTAATCGATCGCCATCATTCAGTAGTGATGTCCCAAAGAACTTGACAATGAAGGGAAAGTCAAGCTTCCTACAAGAAATATAGCATCCACCTTTTATTAATAAATTATTCCGTTTCATTTCGAATTTCAATGTACCCGAATATTTCGGCGTCAGTTAACCACTTTGTTATGTATCCCGGCCCTCTCTTCCTAAATCACCCAAATTGATATTGTTGTGAATTCCCATGTAACTAAGTCTCCTTTAGACACTGAGCCGTTTTTCATGTATTTACTGCAACTCATACTAAATGATTTTCATTTGATGTATTTTTTCCGTTGATGCAACCTAGAAGGATATTGCGTTCATTCATTGCGCATGTTTAACTTTTAGAATGTAAGAGACTAGGGGAAATGGTTCATGGAGGGAAATTCAGTTTAGTTTTTATCTTGTGAAAAACAAAAAAAATGTTTACCACTGCGACAAATCCTATGATTGGCTAACACCTTTTGGATGGATCATAATAAACTTCTGGATCCTTAAAGAAATCGATCGAAAAAACATCTGCTTAAATTGTAAATAAAAAGTATACTTTTTTAGCTTTATCGATACATCATATAGAAAATTGGGTTCACAATCTCTTCCAGCGTTAAACAATACTCTGATAGTAACTGACCTCAGTGTTTCTGTTTGAGAGAGGAAGCCAATCGCGGTGGATTCGTCTAGCTCTTCCTTCCACAATTTCACAGCCACCTGTAGGAGTTCTCTTTTTCCCGGTATCTTGAATGTTCCACGATAAACTGAACGGAATGCTCCTTCTCCGAGAAGTGAAGTTTGATCTTCTACCCACTTCAAGTCATTACGACTTATTTCCATGTTCTGTACATCATTAATGAAAAAAAGCGCCTACTTTTCCTTTATTCTCACACTCATCTCTTGGAAAAGGCCATAGAGTTCTTTTATGTCCTCCTCTGAGTGAGTCTCAACTCTGAGCTGCTGACATAGCGTTTTGTCAGCGGCTATGAGCTCGGGCATACGAACTGAAACCTGTCTAACGTACCCCCGAGCATCTTTGAGGTGCTCTTCCACGAATAACTATAGCTCTTGTTCTTTAACCACTTTACAAAGATATTCACGGGAGGCTTGCACGATGAAGCCACGTTTATCTTTTACGTATTTTCTAGAATCAATCTTATTTGTTACTTTGTTTTTAAGTCTCATCACACCAAAGACTGGGACCAAAACTGCTAGGCTGACTGGAACCAGAATTGGACTTGTAGCCCCGATCAGAACTTTTTGGGTCGCGCCGAAGTCGTTCGAAGAATGACGAATGTTTAATCCACTAACAGCATCATC
>NW_028290797.1:0-8785 GCF_964205215.1 Stylophora pistillata | reverse complement strand
GGGAAGTCGGTGAGTTATTCTGGTAATTTTTTAAACCTTTAGATCTACTACTAAGCAAGAACAATAAAAAATTTTCCCTATTTCTGAAGTGACTTGAAATCATGGAAAGACACGTTTACTGCTTATTAACTATGAACACGGTGTTTTGTTCATCTGTCTGATTAATAATGGTTAGATTTTCCACGTTTATCTACATGTATGTTCGTCCAAGGGTAAAAATCATATAATATTATTGTGCAATGAATGCCTCTCTGGTATCACGTGCACAGCGAGCTCAAGAGGTGATTAATCTACTTCTACTATATTGCATTTTGACAAGGCCTAATTAATAATGATTGTGGAAATTTTAAATTGCAAACTTTGGACAACTGCTTTAATTTAATAATTACACCAACATCTTAATGACATCAGTCTATTTTACCAGCTGAGTTAAGGTTACCATCTACAAAATGGGGTATCCTTTGGAAAAAAACCATCCTAGGCACATTCCTTAAACAGAAACCTAAGAAAATTGTATATCTCTGAAAGTAACAATAGTTTTGGCAGTTTTTGTTTTGGTTGGCATGCACAAGCCTTTAAAGACAAAACTGACAGTGTTTGTTTAACTTAATTACCAGCCTTCGCATTACCATTGACATCTAAACAAACTGGACTGTATTGCTTAGGAGATAATAGGCTTAAAAGTGGTGTGAGGCTTTCTCGATTTTCTTATTGGTTCCAGAGAAAATCAATAGAAAAAATCAATAGAAAATACATGTACTTTAGTTGTTGTTGTGCACTGAGAAGGCACCGGAAAAAATTAATATTTAAATTTTATTAAAGCTCCATATTCTTTAGTGCATTAACACTTCTGCTTTCAATTTCTTTGGATCTGGCTTTTTGTTAGATTTGCGACAAAGTGACATCTCTCTTTTACCAATTCATGAAGACTCTTATTTTTCAATGTTTCAAATGGGGAGTGTGACCAATTTATGTCTTTTATGAGTGCAGTTCACAATTGTAAATAAATACACAAATCAAGATCCTAGACAAAAGTCTGCAAAAATGTCAACATTCTGTTAGAGACTGCTGTATTATCACACCTTTCACCACATGGTACCAATTGCCCCAAAACACTCTTTCAGCCATATCTTGCATTCTTTTTTAAGATTTTGTATTTGTTTCTTTCGAAAATTTTGACTAAAGAGCAAAAAAAATTAAATTTTGACCAGATTTTGTTGAAAGTAACCTTAATTAAGCCATCAACATGTTGTATTTTACCTCAAAACTATTTTGAATGTCTGGTGTCTTAAGGTTACTTTCTACCTTCGCAGTTGTCCTTCAGGAAAAAATTCGTACGCGCACTAGTTTGAAGAAAACCCTAACAAACTAGACATCAAAACAAAGCTTAATAAATGCAGTTTACGGTGAAGATATAATTTAGGCAACTTTTTCATTTAGGAAGTGTCAGGAGCCGGTAAGGCGTGAAACGACCGAGGGTCCTTCTATTGAATTTATCGGGTATTGGATCCCGCAGCATGAGAAAAATGGCTGCACTGTCTCATTCACAAGGCATCAATCAACAAAAGCGTGTCAGGCTTTTCCAATATTCTGATTGGTTGTCTAGATATTTGCATCTAAAGTTAGAGTAGCGAAAAATATGTGAAGCGTGTTGCGTAAATGGACACCACGTAAAAGATATTTCAAATATCAAAATTTCCTGACACACTTTTTCGTCATCATTCCAAGAATATTTTGGCGAAATTTCACGAAAATCGGTGAAATCTACATACCCTATAAATTCGCTCAAAATGGATGTATTCCTCTCAAAATCAAATGCAAGATTTTAGCTCCTAAAGGTTTGTAACCAACTAGCGCCACACCAGGAGATTATCTCGCCTCCTGAAATTGCAAACCAATGAGAAGACGAGGCCTCCTGGCATTAATGACAATGGATCAAGATTTTCCCACGAAAAGTATCGCATAGCAGTCACGTTTTTTTATCTTGCCCTGTTGTTCGTTTAGTAATAGACAAAGTCAGCGAAGGAAAAACCTGCGGCAGAAAGAGTAAATCTGTTGCATTCTTCTTTTTCTCCATCAGTTTCGTCAGATTCTGATGAAGAATCTTGTTTACAACCCGCTGTGGTGTTGACTTTAATTTTTAAGCTGCTAGCCTGAAGGATAATCAAACGATGCCAATTTTCAGCAGATGCCGCCGTCAAAGGCTCCTGGCCAAACCAAGAGCCTTTGTCACTTTCAGCAAGGACTGTTTTTTTTTTTTTTTTTGACAAAATGCTGCCATTTCTCTCTCCTTTGGGCCTGTTAGTTTTTCTTTTTTTTTACCCAAGGACTCCTCTCTAATTTTTAGAAAAGACTTTCCACGAGCAGATAACTTCCACGTGTGAATTTTGTCAAGTGCGCGATGTAAACAAAATATTCAAACTACATGAAATTGCTGCGAACATTCCCCCGGGGGTTTGCCTATTTACGAGGTTATGACACCTTCCTGATTTATTAACTTTTATTTGAAAATACATTTTTCTAAATAAGTCGGACACTTTTTGAGATTTTTAAATTTTATTTTCTGTAAACGTTAGTTAAAATGTCTAACTTCAATCTAGTCCAAAAAAAAAAAATGATTTTTTTGGCCTCTGAAGGTAGAAAGTAACCTTAAACTGAGAATAAGTATAGAACATATGAACATATGAAAATGGGTACTGCAAATTGTACATGGATGGGTTTGTACTTTCTGTTACACCTAGTCAAACAAATTGAAACACTGCTGTCTTGGTCACACAGAAAATGAAAAAAAAGATAAAGAAGGTATCAGAAGTTTGTTACCAGCTGTTAACCTTTTGAGGGCTGAATCAAGCGTCAAAGTCACAAGAATAAAGGAAATGATCAGTATACTATCTAAAGATCTTGAATGTTAAAAACAATTCTCCTTGTCTGCACCTAGGAAATGTATAGAGAATGGTTGGCATACTGATGTTAGGTTGTACTGTGAATGTTTAAATAAGTACAAAATGAAATCCATGAGAGGTGGATCCGAGTATGATTATCATGAAACATACTTCTGTTGTGGGTTTAGTTATTCGTGAATATCCATGTATCTTAACTCAGCAAAGCTGATAAGGAAACTGGAAAAATTTCTATTTATGATCACATTGTTGCCAGTGGAAAGCTCTGTTAGTGCAAGTTACTAAGAAATTCTTCAAGTATGGTGGAGTCTTGTTTTTTGGAGAAAAAAAAGAAGTAGTGAAGAGCATTTAGTTAAGGCTAGACGAAAAATTTGGTTTGCTCTTCATGTCATCGATCAAGTCTGTAATCAACAGAAGAACTGAACCCAGCTATCACAGTCAACCAACGTTAGTCTTTGTCTCCTTTAAAACTAGTTAACTTAAAAGATAGGCACCTCAAACTCATCAGATACATAAAACATCTATCCTAAACTTAGTAACTATGATGAAACTACTTAAAGAATTTTAAAGGGTGATTACTAATAAGTTCACTGTGAACCAATTGGATGATGTTTTTGTTGATTTATGCTGTTATATTTTTTAGAGTCTAAATAGAATAATAAGTCAGAGTTAACTATTACCAGTCCTGTGCTTTACAAATTTTTTTGTTCTCTGCGCAGCCCTGTGCAAGAGTTCACGTTTAGTTAAAGCAGAGAATTAAAAAATTACCGAACATGGAAGTAACTCATCGGATCCTATTGCAGCCATATCAGACTTCAGAAGAGCAAAAACATGTAACTAATTTTTTATACGAGGAACTGTTACGAAGAAGCGTAAAAAGCTTCGTGATACATATCTATGGTTTCAAAGTTTGTTTGTTTGTTGTTTTTTTTTTCAAACGTAATTCCTGTCTTTAATTTCAGACGAGAGGTCAAGCTAACCTTTGTCGTAAGAGCGTCCGGAAGTCAGCTCGATGGACCATGATGTTTTACAAAAACAACTATCGGAAAAGGGAAAGGCCACGATGAAATATATGAAAAAGGGAAAAGGCGAAAATTGTGTCATTAGGATGTGATCGTGGGACATTTTCGTAGAAAACAAATAGTTTCATGCCACGCTTTCAGGTTAATTTGCAGGTCAGAAAACTGTTAGGTTTGAAGCTTCATTGTAAATTTTTCATCTCAGGGAGTCGTTTATGATTTGAAACAAAACACTTAAACGATCATTTTCCCGAATATAAAAAGCTCTCAGAGGAGAAAAAAAAAAGACAAATGGGAACAACGATTGTTGAGGATAGAAAAGGTTGTCACAGATTACAAACAGTACACTGGGACTGGAAGATTTACGTTGGATTTTCTAAGTCGTGAATACTGTGCGCAAGTACAAAATTGAACGATCAGTGCTCAATCAATCCCTGTGAACCCCGTGTTCAATGAGCTTTCAATAGAAACTTACCAGAAGAAAATGCGACCTCCCGTCAACAAGAGCGAAAACTGAGACAGTTATCGGACTCACCGTTGAAACTAACCGATCAATCTCTATTCTTTGATATTTGCAAACGGTGTTTTCTTTTATATAAGATACCGCAAAAACAGGTTCTGATACAAGTTGCAACATTAAAGAACATGACAGTTCCTGCCAAATATTAGTTCTTTCATGCCGAACCTACATGTAGGCACGCTGAACCCTCACCCCGAGGAGGGAGAGGGTACGGCTACACATGCCCTCTACCACTCTGATCGATTTAGCTACCTGTTACTGTAGCAATTTATCGCTTGGGAGGGGAAGGGGCGGAATCGGAGGATTTTGGTTCGGCAATATTCTTATTGGTTGTTAACAAGCAGTAAATTTTCTATAGCCCCCACTTTTAGACTCTGTCTAGGGCCAGGGCCCCTAAGGATACCAGCCTCGCAGTTGACTGGGCCACCCTGGCTAAATAAAGTTGTCTTGTCTTGTCTTGTCGGCGACGGCTGATCCCCCCCTTGAAACCCCTTAAAACCATGCGTTCCCAGTGGCGGATCCAGACTATGAGCTGGGGGAGGGGACGTTTTTGTTTGTGTGTGTTCACCTGCCGGCTTTTCTTCCTTCTGCGTTTATTTATTTAATTTTTTTACCCAAATTAAGGGGGGAAGGCCCCCGTTCCTCTCCTCTAGATCTGCCACTGGTTCCCATAAAAAATCCTCGGACACTTCCTCAGGTACTAGATAACAGGTGGTTCCTTATGGGGAGAGGTTCCCCCCTCCTTCCACAAGACTGTTCTGTCGAACGAATCACACGATCACGAACGGAATGAGTTCCAGTGATCGTCGTGTGACGGTCTGGAGGTCATCGTCTCGAGAAGATGACGTGATTATTCAACACACTGCCAAAATTTTTAGCTATGCTTTCGCTTCTTTTCTCCCCTTTGGATTAAAAAGGTTTCAGTAGAGGTTCTCATCGAGCCTCAGTCCGTAACATCACCTGAAAAACAGGCGTAATTTTTTGGCACTTTTTGGGAGCGAAAGTAAGCAAGTGCTTTATGTGGCGTGCAACGTGACAAGCACTTCTTACCTGGCGCGTGTCTTTCGCACTGTATTTGTCTTGAACTTGGCTTTGCTCCCCCGGAAAACGCAAAATAGCCGTATCTCTTCTTCAGAGTAAACCGGTTTCCAGCCAGGTGTAACAGCTCAGTATAGCTGGCAATCACTGTCAGAAGATTATAGAAAAGCGTTCGATGGGTGTTTTTACGAAAAGAGATTTGAAACTGTTATACTTTTCTAGGAGGATCGTTCTCTAACACTAAGTAACATACAACCGCACAAGCTGTTCGTTTCAGCTCTCGACCTCAGGAGAAACACAATCGAGAAGGGCCTGAATATGAATTATAACTGATATCACTTTAACTCTTCGTGTACATTTGTTCAAAATTTGGGGTTAGGCGAATGAAGCACTCGCGCCAAGATCACATCGTACCCTGCGAAAATACCCGGCCGGAGATCGCGGAAATCCCCGCAGGATTGCGTTGGGATCCCTGCAAAAACCCGGTCGGAATGTGGGGTAGGAATGACGTTGAGATGCCCGGGGGATCCTAGTTGCAATCTCGCCGGGGCAAGATCCCCGAGGCTTGGTTCCGACGGGAATACGTGCTAGTGCTCCAAATAAATCATCGGCCTTATCAATATTTTGTCAGACTCAGACTCAGACTTCGTCCAAATTTGAAATGCGTCAAAATCCAGGTCGTATTTTTAAAAACTTTGATTGTCGCACTTGTTTTGACGCACGATGTGCCAGGTACTAATCGGTTTCAAATGAAATCGTGGACTATAAGTTCGCCTTACTACCGTATTAAAACGTGCAACGAGTCGCGAGCGTTCCTGCAGGCTAATACACCCAGCCAACAAAGTCATAAAATTACCAACTCAATCCCATAGCCTTCCTCAGTGGAAAAACAACAGAACGAAAAGTCGCAAGCCACGGTAGTAAAATGACGGTAGGGTTTTAATAAAAGCCAGATCGATACCGGCGGTATTCCGTCAACTATAGGACTTCTTAACGCCGTTTGTTTAGCTTTCGAGCAGGCTCGATTTAGGGTTTCGCCTGACGGCCCCTTTTCTGAACGGCAACCGCTCATGAAAAAGTTATTGAAATCCCTGAACAGTCCATCGTGCCCTATTATTTGAGCGCTTATCGGTCAGGCCTAAGGTTACAATTAAGGTGATCGTACGATCTTGATGCAAACTAACTCAGTAACAAACCTTGATTATTGTGCTGTTTTTTTTTTTAGCTCCGCCAAATTGCTTTTGAATGCTTAGTATTAGGAAGTTGTGAAGCACAAACACTTGATTCTTCTTTTCTGTGCCAATAAACATACTCTCACATCTCTTCTTCATTCCGATTTTATGCAAATTTTGTCAGGAATCACATTTGGGAACTTACAAAAAAAAAAAAAGCATCAACACAACTTCACCGAGTCTGTGCCAGTTGGTTGGTCTGCCTGTGGATTTGACTGCCTTGTCGCTCCACACGAATCGTGGACAAATTTTTTCGATGTCACTCTTTTAGGTTACAGTGCGATCCAAAATTTAATTTTTCTACAGTGGTTTTGCCGCAGAGGTGTCTGATGTTTTACATCAACTCAGTTAGGTTTACCCTATCGATGGTGTCGCAGGAACGCTTAGGAAGTACTCAGTATAGGGGTTCCCTCAGATTGCAACTCGCCGAACGTTTGCCTCTATGGAGTTATTGATTCGCTTGTTTTTTGGCTTGGGACAACCTTTTTAAATGTCTTAAATCAACGTATTTATCGTTTTATAATCGTAACTCACCGAATTGAAAAGTATTCAGTATCTCGTAGAACCTTCAGTACTTTAAACAGTTGGCTGGCCAAAGAAATTGTGACGTACGTAGGCTGATGGTCAGTTATAATTTTCAGTAGGTCGACATCTGTTGACATAGATGAATTTAACGCCTTGGTCTCTGGGACATTTTTTGCTCAAAACTGAATATTTATGGCATATTGTTTCTGAAAACACCTACTATGCAAAATTTCGTGAATAAATTAATCTCGTGTCATGTCTGTTTGCACACGATACGAGCAAACAAAAGGTTAAAAGTACCTCTCTAATTTACTTTTACCTGGTGGATTGTCAAACAAGTTACCGTATAATCAAAGTAATAACCACTCCTCTGATACCTACAACCCAGTATTGTCTTTACCCAGATCTATGATCTGCCTCGGAATCACCCGTACTACGATAAGTGTAACATTTTCCTGCGCGAAAAACTGCGTTACTTTTACTTGGCGGGTTGTCGCACGAGCTAGCGTATAATCAGATTAATAACCACTTCTCTGATACCTACCATCCAGTTATGTCTTTAACCAAATCTATGATCTGCCCCTGAATCACCCATACCAAAATTAGTGTAACGTTTTCCTGCGCGAAAAACTGCGTAAAAAGTTTTGCGCACTGTGTCCAGCCGTTAGGGTCCTTGCGTGACACTCTCGAAAAACGATAAGTTGTTTTCGCTGTAAAAACAAATTGGTTAGTGAAACCGTAAGGAAAAAGATCGAGTACAGATGGCATTTCGGTTATACGATGTACGAATTGGAAAACAAAATGATGGTATTAGTCGTTGCAGAGGCCACTTTTCAGGCATTTCAGCTAGTCCCAATCAGTAACTTTAACAACAATTGTTTGTCACACATGTAATATCCACGATATCGATCTACACGTCTTTATCTTTTCGCTTACCGTAATAGCTGGGCTGATAAGCTCAATGCACTATTTGGACTCACTTTTTGAGCATTCCTAGGGGAGACTGGTTTTAAAATGTATCCCGTATCCTTATTAGGTTGCAACCATGGCCCCTACCACAGGTGTTTCCTTACAACTTTCAAAACATTCGGTTAAGTTCTGCACAATGGTCACTTTCCTTAGATTTAATTTTCTCTCTAATATTCCGTGGAGAATAGCTCTTAGGAAGTTTCCGGTATATTATGACTTTGATTAAATCTTCGAGAAAAGATGGGTGATCAGTTCTAATGAAAAAGAGAAAAGAAAGAAATTAATTAAAAACACAGTTAATTGCAAACACTTTCCGATGGCCAGTTCTTTTAACAACAGCCGCTTCAAAAATGCCGAAAAATTCGGCAGTCAGTTGAAGCTTTACTTTGAATCGACGTTCCGAACATGTTTCTTTCTAGCTTGAAAATGATTTTTAGGGGTAATTCACGGGCAGCCCGAAAGACATCATTGGGGCCAGTAACGCAACGTCGGTCGTCACGCTACAAATCCGTGACAAGCAGTAAAGAGGCTCACTAAGGATGACGGGACATCATTTATGGCACATGGACTCAGACAACAACA
>NW_028290796.1:365400-417189 GCF_964205215.1 Stylophora pistillata | reverse complement strand
GGAGTTGGGGGATAGGCGCGCACCTCCTGCAAGTCACGGGAGTCGTGGTGGCACGCCTCCGAGTGAGAGGCTGTGCACTATGAGGCACATGTGCTAAAGAAGGCGGTGAGCCTTGTACTCACGCCTGCCACTTTTACGAAACGCATGACAACGCCTCCAAAATAAAATCCCAGGTGCACTAGACCCAGGGGTACCTCGGCAAGGGACGCACAACTCCGGGAAATCACGGGCGACGGAGTGGCATGCGTGAGAGTGGGAGGCTGTGCAAGAGGAAGGGGTGAGGCTTGTACTCACGCCTGCTACTTCCACGAAACACATCACCACGCGGCCAAAACGGATTTCCGGGTGCACAAGATAGTCCCAGGGGAGTTGGAGAGTAGGCGCGCACCTCCTGTCAAATCACGGGAGCCGTAGTGGCACGCCTGCCAGTGAGCTGCCAGTGAGAGGCTGTGAACTGTCAGTCAAATGTCCTAAAGAAGGCGGTGAGCCTTGTACTCACGCCTGCCACTTCCACGAAACGCATGACAACGCCTCCAAAATAAAATCCCAGGTGCAATAGACCCAGGGGAACCTCGGCAATAGACGCACAGCTCCGGGAAATCACGGGCGACGGAGTGGCATGCGTGAGAGTGGGAGGCTGTGCAAGAGGAAGGGGTGAGCCTTGTACTCACGCCTGCTACTTCCACAAAACACATCACCACGCGGCCAAAACGGATTCCCGGGTGCACTAGATAGTCCCAGGGGAGTTGGAGAGTAGGCGCGCACCTCCTGCCAGATCACGGGAGCCGTAGTGGCACGCCTGCCAGTGAGAGGCTGTGCACTGTGAGGCACATGTGCTAAAGAAGGCGGTCAGTCTTGTACTGACGCCTGCCACTTCCACGAAACACATCGCCACGCGGCTAAAATGGATTCCCGCGTGCTCTCGACAGTCCCAGGGGAGTTTGGGGATAGGCGCGCACCTCCTGCAAGTAACGGGAGGCGTGGTGGCACGCCTCCGAGTGAGAGTCTGTGCACTATGAGGCACATGTGCTAAAGAAGGCGGTGAGCCTTGTACTCACGCCTGCCACTTCCACGAAACGCATGACAACGCCTCCAAAATGAAATCCCAGGTGCACTAGACCCAGGGGAACCTCCGCAATAGACGCGCAACTCCGGGAAATCACGGGCGACGGAGTGGCATGCGTGAGAGTTGGAGGCTGTGCAAGAGGAAGGGGTGAGTCTTGTACTCACGCCTGCTACTTCCACGAAACACATGACCACGCGGCCAAAACGGATTCCCGGGTGCAGTAGATAGTCCCAGGGGAGTTGGAGAGTGGGCGCGCACCTCCTGCCAAATCACGGGAGCCGTAGTGGCACGCCTGCCAGTGAGAGGCTGTGCACTGTGAGGCACCTGTCCTAAAGAGGGCGGTGAGCCTTGTACTCACGCCTGCCACTTCCACGAAACGCATGACAACGCCTCCAAAATGAAATCCCAGGTGCACTAGACCCAGGGGAGCCTCGGCAATAGACGCGCAACTCTGGGAAATCACGGGCGACGGAGTGGCATGCGTGAGAGTGGGAGGCTGTGCAAGAGGAAGGGGTGAGCCTTGTACTCACGCCTGCTACTTCCACGAAACACATCACCACGCGGCCAAAACGGATTCCCGGGTGCACTAGATAGTCCCAAGGGAGTTGAAGAGTAGGCGCGCACCTCCTGCCAAATCACGGGAGCAGTAGTGGCACGCCTGCCAGTAAGAGGCTGTGCACTGTGAGGCACATGTGCTAAAGAAGGCGGTGAGTCTTGTACTCACGCCCGCCACTTCCACGAAACACATCACCACGCGGTTAAAATGAATTCCCGCGTGCACTAGATAGTCCCAGGGGAGTTGGGGGGTAGGCGCGCACCTCCTGAAAGTCACGGGAGTCGTGGTGGCACGCCTCCGAGTGAGAGGCTGTGCACTATGAGGCACATGTGCTAAAGAAGGCGGTGAGCCTTGTACTCACGCCTGCCACTTTTACGAAACGCATGACAACGCCTCCAAAATAAAATCCCAGGTGCACTAGACCCAGCGCAACCTCGGCAAGGGACGTACAACTCCGGGAAATCACGGGCGACGGAGTGGCATGCGTGAGAGTGGGAGGCTGTGGAAGAGGAAGGGGTGAGGCTTGTACTCACGCCTGCTACTTCCACGAAACACATCACCACGCGGCGAAAAGGGATTTCCGGGTGCACAAGATAGTCCCAGGGGAGTTGGAGAGTAGGCGCGCACCTCCTGCCAAATCACGGGAGCCGTAGTGGCACGCCTGCCAGTGAGCTGCCAGTGAGAGGCTGTGCACTGTCAGGCACATGTCCTAAAGAAGGCGGTGCGCCTTCTACTCACGCCTGCCACTTCCACGAAACGCATGACAACGCCTCCAAAATGAAATCACAGGTGCAATAGACCCAGGGGAACCTCGGCAATAGACGCGCAACTCCGGGAAATCACGGGCGACGGAGTGGCATGCGTGAGAGTGGGAGGCTGTGCAAGAGGAAGGGGTGAGCCTTGTACTCACGCCTACTACTTCCACGAAACACATCACCACGCGGCCAAAACGGATTCCCGGGTGCACTAGATAGTCCCAGGGGAGTTGGAGAGTAGGCGCGCACCTCCTGCCAGATCACGGGAGCCGTAGTGGCACGCCTGCCAGTGAGAGGCTGTGCAACTTGAGGCACATGTGCTAAAGAAGGCGGTCAGTCTGGTACTCACGCCCGCCACTTCCACGAAACACATCACCACGCGGTTAAAATGGATTCCCGCGTGCACTAGATAGTCCCAGGGGAGTTGGGGGATAGGCGCGCACCTCCTGCAAGTCACGGGAGTCGTGGTGGCACGCCTCCGAGTGAGAGGCTGTGCACTATGAGGCACATGTGCTAAAGAAGGCGGTGAGCCTTGTACTCACGCCTGCCACTTTTACGAAACGCATGACAACGCCTCCAAAATAAAATCCCAGGTGCACTAGACCCAGGGGTACCTCAGCAAGGGACGCACAACTCCGGGAAATCACGGGCGACGGAGTGGCATGCGTGAGAGTGGGAGGCTGTGCAAGAGGAAGGGGTGAGGCTTGTACTCACGCCTGCTACTTCCACGAAACACATCACCACGCGGCCAAAACGGATTTCCGGGTGCACAAGATAGTCCCAGGGGAGTTGGAGAGTAGGCGCGCACCTCCTGTCAAATCACGGGAGCCGTAGTGGCACGCCTGCCAGTGAGCTGCCAGTGAGAGGCTGTGAACTGTCAGTCAAATGTCCTAAAGAAGGCGGTGAGCCTTGTACTCACGCCTGCCACTTCCACGAAACGCATGACAACGCCTCCAAAATAAAATCCCAGGTGCAATAGACCCAGGGGAACCTCGGCAATAGACGCGCAGCTCCGGGAAATCACGGGCGACGGAGTGGCATGCGTGAGAGTGGGAGGCTGTGCAAGAGGAAGGGGTGAGCCTTGTACTCACGCCTGCTACTTCCACAAAACACATCACCACGCGGCCAAAACGGATTCCCGGGTGCACTAGATAGTCCCAGGGGAGTTGGAGAGTAGGCGCGCACCTCCTGCCAGATCACGGGAGCCGTAGTGGCACGCCTGCCAGTGAGAGGCTGTGCACTGTGAGGCACATGTGCTAAAGAAGGCGGTCAGTCTTGTACTGACGCCTGCCACTTCCACGAAACACATCGCCACGCGGCTAAAATGGATTCCCGCGTGCTCTCGACAGTCCCAGGGGAGTTTGGGGATAGGCGCGCACCTCCTGCAAGTAACGGGAGGCGTGGTGGCACGCCTCCGAGTGAGAGTCTGTGCACTATGAGGCACATGTGCTAAAGAAGGCGGTGAGCCCTGTACTCACGCCTGCCACTTCCACGAAACGCATGACAACGCCTCCAAAATGAAATCCCAGGTGCACTAGACCCAGGGGAACCTCCGCAATAGACGCGCAACTCCGGGAAATCACGGGCGACGGAGTGGCATGCGTGAGAGTTGGAGGCTGTGCAAGAGGAAGGGGTGAGTCTTGTACTCACGCCTGCTTCTTCCACGAAACACATGACCACGCGGCCAAAACGGATTCCCGGGTGCAGTAGATAGTCCCAGGGGAGTTGGAGAGTGGGCGCGCACCTCCTGCCAAATCACGGGAGCCGTAGTGGCACGCCTGCCAGTGATAGGCTGTGCACTGTGAGGCACCTGTCCTAAAGAGGGCGGTGAGCCTTGTACTCACGCCTGCCACTTCCACGAAACGCATGACAACGCCTCCAAAATGAAATCCCAGGTGCACTAGACCCAGGGGAGCCTCGGCAATAGACGCGCAACTCTGGGAAATCACGGGCGACGGAGTGGCATGCGTGAGAGTGGGAGGCTGTGCAAGAGGAAGGGGTGAGCCTTGTACTCACGCCTGCTACTTCCACGAAACACATCACCACGCGGCCAAAACGGATTCCCGGGTGCACTAGATAGTCCCAAGGGAGTTGAAGAGTAGGCGCGCACCTCCTGCCAAATCACGGGAGCAGTAGTGGCACGCCTGCCAGTAAGAGGCTGTGCACTGTGAGGCACATGTGCTAAAGAAGGCGGTGAGTCTTGTACTCACGCCCGCCACTTCCACGAAACACATCACCACGCGGTTAAAATGAATTCCCGCGTGCACTAGATAGTCCCAGGGGAGTTGGGGGGTAGGCGCGCACCTCCTGAAAGTCACGGGAGTCGTGGTGGCACGCCTCCGAGTGAGAGGCTGTGCACTATGAGGCACATGTGCTAAAGAAGGCGGTGAGCCTTGTACTCACGCCTGCCACTTTTACGAAACGCATGACAACGCCTCCAAAATAAAATCCCAGGTGCACTAGACCCAGCGGAACCTCGGCAAGGGACGTACAACTCCGGGAAATCACGGGCGACGGAGTGGCATGCGTGAGAGTGGGAGGCTGTGGAAGAGGAAGGGGTGAGGCTTGTACTCACGCCTGCTACTTCCACGAAACACATCACCACGCGGCCAAAAGGGATTTCCGGGTGCACAAGATAGTCCCAGGGGAGTTGGAGAGTAGGCGCGCACCTCCTGCCAAATCACGGGAGCCGTAGTGGCACGCCTGCCAGTGAGCTGCCAGTGAGAGGCTGTGCACTGTCAGGCACATGTCCTAAAGAAGGCGGTGCGCCTTCTACTCACGCCTGCCACTTCCACGAAACGCATGACAACGCCTCCAAAATGAAATCACAGGTGCAATAGACCCAGGGGAACCTCGGCAATAGACGCGCAACTCCGGGAAATCACGGGCGACGGAGTGGCATGCGTGAGAGTGGGAGGCTGTGCAAGAGGAAGGGGTGAGCCTTGTACTCACGCCTACTACTTCCACGAAACACATCACCACGCGGCCAAAACGGATTCCCGGGTGCACTAGATAGTCCCAGGGGAGTTGGAGAGTAGGCGCGCACCTCCTGCCAGATCACGGGAGCCGTAGTGGCACGCCTGCCAGTGAGAGGCTGTGCAACTTGAGGCACATGTGCTAAAGAAGGCGGTCAGTCTGGTACTCACGCCCGCCACTTCCACGAAACACATCACCACGCGGTTAAAATGGATTCCCGCGTGCACTAGATAGTCCCAGGGGAGTTGGGGGATAGGCGCGCACCTCCTGCAAGTCACGGGAGTCGTGGTGGCACGCCTCCGAGTGAGAGGCTGTGCACTATGAGGCACATGTGCTAAAGAAGGCGGTGAGCCTTGTACTCACGCCTGCCACTTTTACGAAACGCATGACAACGCCTCCAAAATAAAATCCCAGGTGCACTAGACCCAGGGGTACCTCGGCAAGGGACGCACAACTCCGGGAAATCACGGGCGACGGAGTGGCATGCGTGAGAGTGGGAGGCTGTGCAAGAGGAAGGGGTGAGGCTTGTACTCACGCCTGCTACTTCCACGAAACACATCACCACGCGGCCAAAACGGATTTCCGGGTGCACAAGATAGTCCCAGGGGAGTTGGAGAGTAGGCGCGCACCTCCTGTCAAATCACGGGAGCCGTAGTGGCACGCCTGCCAGTGAGCTGCCAGTGAGAGGCTGTGAACTGTCAGTCAAATGTCCTAAAGAAGGCGGTGAGCCTTGTACTCACGCCTGCCACTTTCACGAAACGCATGACAACGCCTCCAAAATAAAATCCCAGGTGCAATAGACCCAGGGGAACCTCGGCAATAGACGCGCAGCTCCGGGAAATCACGGGCGACGGAGTGGCATGCGTGAGAGTGGGAGGCTGTGCAAGAGGAAGGGGTGAGCCTTGTACTCACGCCTGCTACTTCCACAAAACACATCACCACGCGGCCAAAACGGATTCCCGGGTGCACTAGATAGTCCCAGGGGAGTTGGAGAGTAGGCGCGCACCTCCTGCCAGATCACGGGAGCCGTAGTGGCACGCCTGCCAGTGAGAGGCTGTGCACTGTGAGGCACATGTGCTAAAGAAGGCGGTCAGTCTTGTACTGACGCCTGCCACTTCCACGAAACACATCGCCACGCGGCTAAAATGGATTCCCGCGTGCTCTCGACAGTCCCAGGGGAGTTTGGGGATAGGCGCGCACCTCCTGCAAGTAACGGGAGGCGTGGTGGCACGCCTCCGAGTGAGAGTCTGTGCACTATGAGGCACATGTGCTAAAGAAGGCGGTGAGCCCTGTACTCACGCCTGCCACTTCCACGAAACGCATGACAACGCCTCCAAAATGAAATCCCAGGTGCACTAGACCCAGGGGAACCTCCGCAATAGACGCGCAACTCCGGGAAATCACGGGCGACGGAGTGGCATGCGTGAGAGTTGGAGGCTGTGCAAGAGGAAGGGGTGAGTCTTGTACTCACGCCTGCTTCTTCCACGAAACACATGACCACGCGGCCAAAACGGATTCCCGGGTGCAGTAGATAGTCCCAGGGGAGTTGGAGAGTGGGCGCGCACCTCCTGCCAAATCACGGGAGCCGTAGTGGCACGCCTGCCAGTGATAGGCTGTGCACTGTGAGGCACCTGTCCTAAAGAGGGCGGTGAGCCTTGTACTCACGCCTGCCACTTCCACGAAACGCATGACAACGCCTCCAAAATGAAATCCCAGGTGCACTAGACCCAGGGGAGCCTCGGCAATAGACGCGCAACTCTGGGAAATCACGGGCGACGGAGTGGCATGCGTGAGAGTGGGAGGCTGTGCAAGAGGAAGGGGTGAGCCTTGTACTCACGCCTGCTACTTCCACGAAACACATCACCACGCGGCCAAAACGGATTCCCGGGTGCACTAGATAGTCCCAAGGGAGTTGAAGAGTAGGCGCGCACCTCCTGCCAAATCACGGGAGCAGTAGTGGCACGCCTGCCAGTAAGAGGCTGTGCACTGTGAGGCACATGTGCTAAAGAAGGCGGTGAGTCTTGTACTCACGCCCGCCACTTCCACGAAACACATCACCACGCGGTTAAAATGAATTCCCGCGTGCACTAGATAGTCCCAGGGGAGTTGGGGGGTAGGCGCGCACCTCCTGAAAGTCACGGGAGTCGTGGTGGCACGCCTCCGAGTGAGAGGCTGTGCACTATGAGGCACATGTGCTAAAGAAGGCGGTGAGCCTTGTACTCACGCCTGCCACTTTTACGAAACGCATGACAACGCCTCCAAAATAAAATCCCAGGTGCACTAGACCCAGCGGAACCTCGGCAAGGGACGTACAACTCCGGGAAATCACGGGCGACGGAGTGGCATGCGTGAGAGTGGGAGGCTGTGGAAGAGGAAGGGGTGAGGCTTGTACTCACGCCTGCTACTTCCACGAAACACATCACCACGCGGCCAAAAGGGATTTCCGGGTGCACAAGATAGTCCCAGGGGAGTTGGAGAGTAGGCGCGCACCTCCTGCCAAATCACGGGAGCCGTAGTGGCACGCCTGCCAGTGAGCTGCCAGTGAGAGGCTGTGCACTGTCAGGCACATGTCCTAAAGAAGGCGGTGCGCCTTCTACTCACGCCTGCCACTTCCACGAAACGCATGACAACGCCTCCAAAATGAAATCACAGGTGCAATAGACCCAGGGGAACCTCGGCAATAGACGCGCAACTCCGGGAAATCACGGGCGACGGAGTGGCATGCGTGAGAGTGGGAGGCTGTGCAAGAGGAAGGGGTGAGCCTTGTACTCACGCCTACTACTTCCACGAAACACATCACCACGCGGCCAAAACGGATTCCCGGGTGCACTAGATAGTCCCAGGGGAGTTGGAGAGTAGGCGCGCACCTCCTGCCAGATCACGGGAGCCGTAGTGGCACGCCTGCCAGTGAGAGTCTGTGCAACTTGCGGCACATGTGCTAAAGAAGGCGGTCAGTCTGGTACTCACGCCCGCCACTTCCACGAAACACATCACCACGCGGTTAAAATGGATTCCCGCGTGCACTAGATAGTCCCAGGGGAGTTGGGGGATAGGCGCGCACCTCCTGCAAGTCACGGGAGTCGTGGTGGCACGCCTCCGAGTGAGAGGCTGTGCACTATGAGGCACATGTGCTAAAGAAGGCGGTGAGCCTTGTACTCACGCCTGCCACTTTTACGAAACGCATGACAACGCCTCCAAAATAAAATCCCAGGTGCACTAGACCCAGGGGTACCTCGGCAAGGGACGCACAACTCCGGGAAATCACGGGCGACGGAGTGGCATGCGTGAGAGTGGGAGGCTGTGCAAGAGGAAGGGGTGAGGCTTGTACTCACGCCTGCTACTTCCACGAAACACATCACCACGCGGCCAAAACGGATTTCCGGGTGCACAAGATAGTCCCAGGGGAGTTGGAGAGTAGGCGCGCACCTCCTGTCAAATCACGGGAGCCGTAGTGGCACGCCTGCCAGTGAGCTGCCAGTGAGAGGCTGTGAACTGTCAGTCAAATGTCCTAAAGAAGGCGGTGAGCCTTGTACTCACGCCTGCCACTTCCACGAAACGCATGACAACGCCTCCAAAATAAAATCCCAGGTGCAATAGACCCAGGGGAACCTCGGCAATAGACGCGCAGCTCCGGGAAATCACGGGCGACGGAGTGGCATGCGTGAGAGTGGGAGGCTGTGCAAGAGGAAGGGGTGAGCCTTGTACTCACGCCTGCTACTTCCACAAAACACATCACCACGCGGCCAAAACGGATTCCCGGGTGCACTAGATAGTCCCAGGGGAGTTGGAGAGTAGGCGCGCACCTCCTGCCAGATCACGGGAGCCGTAGTGGCACGCCTGCCAGTGAGAGGCTGTGCACTGTGAGGCACATGTGCTAAAGAAGGCGGTCAGTCTTGTACTGACGCCTGCCACTTCCACGAAACACATCGCCACGCGGCTAAAATGGATTCCCGCGTGCTCTCGACAGTCCCAGGGGAGTTTGGGGATAGGCGCGCACCTCCTGCAAGTAACGGGAGGCGTGGTGGCACGCCTCCGAGTGAGAGTCTGTGCACTATGAGGCACATGTGCTAAAGAAGGCGGTGAGCCTTGTACTCACGCCTGCCACTTCCACGAAACGCATGACAACGCCTCCAAAATGAAATCCCAGGTGCACTAGACCCAGGGGAACCTCCGCAATAGACGCGCAACTCCGGGAAATCACGGGCGACGGAGTGGCATGCGTGAGAGTTGGAGGCTGTGCAAGAGGAAGGGGTGAGTCTTGTACTCACGCCTGCTACTTCCACGAAACACATGACCACGCGGCCAAAACGGATTCCCGGGTGCAGTAGATAGTCCCAGGGGAGTTGGAGAGTGGGCGCGCACCTCCTGCCAAATCACGGGAGCCGTAGTGGCACGCCTGCCAGTGAGAGGCTGTGCACTGTGAGGCACCTGTCCTAAAGAGGGCGGTGAGCCTTGTACTCACGCCTGCCACTTCCACGAAACGCATGACAACGCCTCCAAAATGAAATCCCAGGTGCACTAGACCCAGGGGAGCCTCGGCAATAGACGCGCAACTCTGGGAAATCACGGGCGACGGAGTGGCATGCGTGAGAGTGGGAGGCTGTGCAAGAGGAAGGGGTGAGCCTTGTACTCACACCTGCTACTTCCACGAAACACATCACCACGCGGCCAAAACGGATTCCCGGGTGCACTAGATAGTCCCAAGGGAGTTGAAGAGTAGGCGCGCACCTCCTGCCAAATCACGGGAGCAGTAGTGGCACGCCTGCCAGTAAGAGGCTGTGCACTGTGAGGCACATGTGCTAAAGAAGGCGGTGAGTCTTGTACTCACGCCCGCCACTTCCACGAAACACATCACCACGCGGTTAAAATGAATTCCCGCGTGCACTAGATAGTCCCAGGGGAGTTGGGGGGTAGGCGCGCACCTCCTGAAAGTCACGGGAGTCGTGGTGGCACGCCTCCGAGTGAGAGGCTGTGCACTATGAGGCACATGTGCTAAAGAAGGCGGTGAGCCTTGTACTCACGCCTGCCACTTTTACGAAACGCATGACAACGCCTCCAAAATAAAATCCCAGGTGCACTAGACCCAGCGCAACCTCGGCAAGGGACGTACAACTCCGGGAAATCACGGGCGACGGAGTGGCATGCGTGAGAGTGGGAGGCTGTGGAAGAGGAAGGGGTGAGGCTTGTACTCACGCCTGCTACTTCCACGAAACACATCACCACGCGGCCAAAAGGGATTTCCGGGTGCACAAGATAGTCCCAGGGGAGTTGGAGAGTAGGCGCGCACCTCCTGCCAAATCACGGGAGCCGTAGTGGCACGCCTGCCAGTGAGCTGCCAGTGAGAGGCTGTGCACTGTCAGGCACATGTCCTAAAGAAGGCGGTGCGCCTTCTACTCACGCCTGCCACTTCCACGAAACGCATGACAACGCCTCCAAAATGAAATCACAGGTGCAATAGACCCAGGGGAACCTCGGCAATAGACGCGCAACTCCGGGAAATCACGGGCGACGGAGTGGCATGCGTGAGAGTGGGAGGCTGTGCAAGAGGAAGGGGTGAGCCTTGTACTCACGCCTACTACTTCCACGAAACACATCACCACGCGGCCAAAACGGATTCCCGGGTGCACTAGATAGTCCCAGGGGAGTTGGAGAGTGGGCGCGCACCTCCTGCCAGATCACGGGAGCCGTAGTGGCACGCCTGCCAGTGAGAGGCTGTGCAACTTGAGGCACATGTGCTAAAGAAGGCGGTCAGTCTGGTACTCACGCCCGCCACTTCCACGAAACACATCACCACGCGGTTAAAATGGATTCCCGCGTGCACTAGATAGTCCCAGGGGAGTTGAGGGATAGGCGCGCACCTCCTGCAAGTCACGGGAGTCGTGGTGGCACGCCTCCGAGTGAGAGGCTGTGCACTATGAGGCACATGTGCTAAAGAAGGCGGTGAGCCTTGTACTCACGCCTGCCACTTTTACGAAACGCATGACAACGCCTCCAAAATAAAATCCCAGGTGCACTAGACCCAGGGGTACCTCGGCAAGGGACGCACAACTCCGGGAAATCACGGGCGACGGAGTGGCATGCGTGAGAGTGGGAGGCTGTGCAAGAGGAAGGGGTGAGGCTTGTACTCACGCCTGCTACTTCCACGAAACACATCACCACGCGGCCAAAACGGATTTCCGGGTGCACAAGATAGTCCCAGGGGAGTTGGAGAGTAGGCGCGCACCTCCTGTCAAATCACGGGAGCCGTAGTGGCACGCCTGCCAGTGAGCTGCCAGTGAGAGGCTGTGAACTGTCAGTCAAATGTCCTAAAGAAGGCGGTGAGCCTTGTACTCACGCCTGCCACTTCCACGAAACGCATGACAACGCCTCCAAAATAAAATCCCAGGTGCAATAGACCCAGGGGAACCTCGGCAATAGACGCGCAGCTCCGGGAAATCACGGGCGACGGAGTGGCATGCGTGAGAGTGGGAGGCTGTGCAAGAGGAAGGGGTGAGCCTTATACTCACGCCTGCTACTTCCACAAAACACATCACCACGCGGCCAAAACGGATTCCCGGGTGCACTAGATAGTCCCAGGGGAGTTGGAGAGTAGGCGCGCACCTCCTGCCAGATCACGGGAGCCGTAGTGGCACGCCTGCCAGTGAGAGGCTGTGCACTGTGAGGCACATGTGCTAAAGAAGGCGGTGAGTCTTGTACTGACGCCTGCCACTTCCACGAAACACATCGCCACGCGGCTAAAATGGATTCCCGCGTGCTCTCGACAGTCCCAGGGGAGTTTGGGGATACGCGCGCACCTCCTGCAAGTAACGGGAGGCGTGGTGGCACGCCTCCGAGTGAGAGTCTGTGCACTATGAGGCACATGTGCTAAAGAAGGCGGTGAGCCCTGTACTCACGCCTGCCACTTCCACGAAACGCATGACAACGCCTCCAAAATGAAATCCCAGGTGCACTAGACCCAGGGGAACCTCCGCAATAGACGCGCAACTCCGGGAAATCACGGGCGACGGAGTGGCATGCGTGAGAGTTGGAGGCTGTGCAAGAGGAAGGGGTGAGTCTTGTACTCACGCCTGCTACTTCCAAGAAACACATGACCACGCGGCCAAAACGGATTCCCGGGTGCAGTAGATAGTCCCAGGGGAGTTGGAGAGTGGGCGCGCACCTCCTGCCAAATCACGGGAGCCGTAGTGGCACGCCTGCCAGTGAGAGGCTGTGCACTGTGAGGCACCTGTCCTAAAGAGGGCGGTGAGCCTTGTACTCACGCCTGCCACTTCCACGAAACGCATGACAACGCCTCCAAAATGAAATCCCAGGTGCACTAGACCCAGGGGAGCCTCGGCAATAGACGCGCAACTCTGGGAAATCACGGGCGACGGAGTGGCATGCGTGAGAGTGGGAGGCTGTGCAAGAGGAAGGGGTGAGCCTTGTACTCACGCCTGCTACTTCCACGAAACACATCACCACGCGGCCAAAACGGATTCCCGGGTGCACTAGATAGTCCCAAGGGAGTTGAAGAGTAGGCGCGCACCTCCTGCCAAATCACGGGAGCAGTAGTGGCACGCCTGCCAGTAAGAGGCTGTGCACTGTGAGGCACATGTGCTAAAGAAGGCGGTGAGTCTTGTACTCACGCCCGCCACTTCCACGAAACACATCACCACGCGGTTAAAATGAATTCCCGCGTGCACTAGATAGTCCCAGGGGAGTTGGGGGGTAGGCGCGCACCTCCTGAAAGTCACGGGAGTCGTGGTGGCACGCCTCCGAGTGAGAGGCTGTGCACTATGAGGCACATGTGCTAAAGAAGGCGGTGAGCCTTGTACTCACGCCTGCCACTTTTACGAAACGCATGACAACGCCTCCAAAATAAAATCCCAGGTGCACTAGACCCAGCGGAACCTCGGCAAGGGACGTACAACTCCGGGAAATCACGGGCGACGGAGTGGCATGCGTGAGAGTGGGAGGCTGTGGAAGAGGAAGGGGTGAGGCTTGTACTCACGCCTGCTACTTCCACGAAACACATCACCACGCGGCCAAAAGGGATTTCCGGGTGCACAAGATAGTCCCAGGGGAGTTGGAGAGTAGGCGCGCACCTCCTGCCAAATCACGGGAGCCGTAGTGGCACGCCTGCCAGTGAGCTGCCAGTGAGAGGCTGTGCACTGTCAGGCACATGTCCTAAAGAAGGCGGTGCGCCTTCTACTCACGCCTGCCACTTCCACGAAACGCATGACAACGCCTCCAAAATGAAATCACAGGTGCAATAGACCCAGGGGAACCTCGGCAATAGACGCGCAACTCCGGGAAATCACGGGCGACGGAGTGGCATGCGTGAGAGTGGGAGGCTGTGCAAGAGGAAGGGGTGAGCCTTGTACTCACGCCTACTACTTCCACGAAACACATCACCACGCGGCCAAAACGGATTCCCGGGTGCACTAGATAGTCCCAGGGGAGTTGGAGAGTAGGCGCGCACCTCCTGCCAGATCACGGGAGCCGTAGTGGCACGCCTGCCAGTGAGAGGCTGTGCAACTTGAGGCACATGTGCTAAAGAAGGCGGTCAGTCTGGTACTCACGCCCGCCACTTCCACGAAACACATCACCACGCGGTTAAAATGGATTCCCGCGTGCACTAGATAGTCCCAGGGGAGTTGGGGGATAGGCGCGCACCTCCTGCAAGTCACGGGAGTCGTGGTGGCACGCCTCCGAGTGAGAGGCTGTGCACTATGAGGCACATGTGCTAAAGAAGGCGGTGAGCCTTGTACTCACGCCTGCCACTTTTACGAAACGCATGACAACGCCTCCAAAATAAAATCCCAGGTGCACTAGACCCAGGGGTACCTCGGCAAGGGACGCACAACTCCGGGAAATCACGGGCGACGGAGTGGCATGCGTGAGAGTGGGAGGCTGTGCAAGAGGAAGGGGTGAGGCTTGTACTCACGCCTGCTACTTCCACGAAACACATCACCACGCGGCCAAAACGGATTTCCGGGTGCACAAGATAGTCCCAGGGGAGTTGGAGAGTAGGCGCGCACCTCCTGTCAAATCACGGGAGCCGTAGTGGCACGCCTGCCAGTGAGCTGCCAGTGAGAGGCTGTGAACTGTCAGTCAAATGTCCTAAAGAAGGCGGTGAGCCTTGTACTCACGCCTGCCACTTTCACGAAACGCATGACAACGCCTCCAAAATAAAATCCCAGGTGCAATAGACCCAGGGGAACCTCGGAAATAGACGCGCAGCTCCGGGAAATCACGGGCGACGGAGTGGCATGCGTGAGAGTGGGAGGCTGTGCAAGAGGAAGGGGTGAGCCTTGTACTCACGCCTGCTACTTCCACAAAACACATCACCACGCGGCCAAAACGGATTCCCGGGTGCACTAGATAGTCCCAGGGGAGTTGGAGAGTAGGCGCGCACCTCCTGCCAGATCACGGGAGCCGTAGTGGCACGCTTGCCAGTGAGAGGCTGTGCACTGTGAGGCACATGTGCTAAAGAAGGCGGTCAGTCTTGTACTGACGCCTGCCACTTCCACGAAACACATCGCCACGCGGCTAAAATGGATTCCCGCGTGCTCTCGACAGTCCCAGGGGAGTTTGGGGATAGGCGCGCACCTCCTGCAAGTAACGGGAGGCGTGGTGGCACGCCTCCGAGTGAGAGTCTGTGCACTATGAGGCACATGTGCTAAAGAAGGCGGTGAGCCCTGTACTCACGCCTGCCACTTCCACGAAACGCATGACAACGCCTCCAAAATGAAATCCCAGGTGCACTAGACCCAGGGGAACCTCCGCAATAGACGCGCAACTCCGGGAAATCACGGGCGACGGAGTGGCATGCGTGAGAGTTGGAGGCTGTGCAAGAGGAAGGGGTGAGTCTTGTACTCACGCCTGCTACTTCCACGAAACACATGACCACGCGGCCAAAACGGATTCCCGGGTGCAGTAGATAGTCCCAGGGGAGTTGGAGAGTGGGCGCGCACCTCCTGCCAAATCACGGGAGCCGTAGTGGCACGCCTGCCAGTGAGAGGCTGTGCACTGTGAGGCACCTGTCCTAAAGAGGGCGGTGAGCCTTGTACTCACGCCTGCCACTTCCACGAAACGCATGACAACGCCTCCAAAATGAAATCCCAGGTGCACTAGACCCAGGGGAGCCTCGGCAATAGACGCGCAACTCTGGGAAATCACGGGCGACGGAGTGGCATGCGTGAGAGTGGGAGGCTGTGCAAGAGGAAGGGGTGAGCCTTGTACTCACGCCTGCTACTTCCACGAAACACATCACCACGCGGCCAAAACGGATTCCCGGGTGCACTAGATAGTCCCAAGGGAGTTGAAGAGTAGGCGCGCACCTCCTGCCAAATCACGGGAGCAGTAGTGGCACGCCTGCCAGTAAGAGGCTGTGCACTGTGAGGCACATGTGCTAAAGAAGGCGGTGAGTCTTGTACTCACGCCCGCCACTTCCACGAAACACATCACCACGCGGTTAAAATGAATTCCCGCGTGCACTAGATAGTCCCAGGGGAGTTGGGGGGTAGGCGCGCACCTCCTGAAAGTCACGGGAGTCGTGGTGGCACGCCTCCGAGTGAGAGGCTGTGCACTATGAGGCACATGTGCTAAAGAAGGCGGTGAGCCTTGTACTCACGCCTGCCACTTTTACGAAACGCATGACAACGCCTCCAAAATAAAATCCCAGGTGCACTAGACCCAGCGGAACCTCGGCAAGGGACGTACAACTCCGGGAAATCACGGGCGACGGAGTGGCATGCGTGAGAGTGGGAGGCTGTGGAAGAGGAAGGGGTGAGGCTTGTACTCACGCCTGCTACTTCCACGAAACACATCACCACGCGGCCAAAAGGGATTTCCGGGTGCACAAGATAGTCCCAGGGGAGTTGGAGAGTAGGCGCGCACCTCCTGCCAAATCACGGGAGCCGTAGTGGCACGCCTGCCAGTGAGCTGCCAGTGAGAGGCTGTGCACTGTCAGGCACATGTCCTAAAGAAGGCGGTGCGCCTTCTACTCACGCCTGCCACTTCCACGAAACGCATGACAACGCCTCCAAAATGAAATCACAGGTGCAATAGACCCAGGGGAACCTCGGCAATAGACGCGCAACTCCGGGAAATCACGGGCGACGGAGTGGCATGCGTGAGAGTGGGAGGCTGTGCAAGAGGAAGGGGTGAGCCTTGTACTCACGCCTACTACTTCCACGAAACACATCACCACGCGGCCAAAACGGATTCCCGGGTGCACTAGATAGTCCCAGGGGAGTTGGAGAGTAGGCGCGCACCTCCTGCCAGATCACGGGAGCCGTAGTGGCACGCCTGCCAGTGAGAGGCTGTGCAACTTGAGGCACATGTGCTAAAGAAGGCGGTCAGTCTGGTACTCACGCCCGCCACTTCCACGAAACACATCACCACGCGGTTAAAATGGATTCCCGCGTGCACTAGATAGTCCCAGGGGAGTTGGGGGATAGGCGCGCACCTCCTGCAAGTCACGGGAGTCGTGGTGGCACGCCTCCGAGTGAGAGGCTGTGCACTATGAGGCACATGTGCTAAAGAAGGCGGTGAGCCTTGTACTCACGCCTGCCACTTTTACGAAACGCATGACAACGCCTCCAAAATAAAATCCCAGGTGCACTAGACCCAGGGGTACCTCGGCAAGGGACGCACAACTCCGGGAAATCACGGGCGACGGAGTGGCATGCGTGAGAGTGGGAGGCTGTGCAAGAGGAAGGGGTGAGGCTTGTACTCACGCCTGCTACTTCCACGAAACACATCACCACGCGGCCAAAACGGATTTCCGGGTGCACAAGATAGTCCCAGGGGAGTTGGAGAGTAGGCGCGCACCTCCTGTCAAATCACGGGAGCCGTAGTGGCACGCCTGCCAGTGAGCTGCCAGTGAGAGGCTGTGAACTGTCAGTCAAATGTCCTAAAGAAGGCGGTGAGCCTTGTACTCACGCCTGCCACTTCCACGAAACGCATGACAACGCCTCCAAAATAAAATCCCAGGTGCAATAGACCCAGGGGAACCTCGGAAATAGACGCGCAGCTCCGGGAAATCACGGGCGACGGAGTGGCATGCGTGAGAGTGGGAGGCTGTGCAAGAGGAAGGGGTGAGCCTTGTACTCACGCCTGCTACTTCCACAAAACACATCACCACGCGGCCAAAACGGATTCCCGGGTGCACTAGATAGTCCCAGGGGAGTTGGAGAGTAGGCGCGCACCTCCTGCCAGATCACGGGAGCCGTAGTGGCACGCCTGCCAGTGAGAGGCTGTGCACTGTGAGGCACATGTGCTAAAGAAGGCGGTCAGTCTTGTACTGACGCCTGCCACTTCCACGAAACACATCGCCACGCGGCTAAAATGGATTCCCGCGTGCTCTCGACAGTCCCAGGGGAGTTTGGGGATAGGCGCGCACCTCCTGCAAGTAACGGGAGGCGTGGTGGCACGCCTCCGAGTGAGAGTCTGTGCACTATGAGGCACATGTGCTAAAGAAGGCGGTGAGCCTTGTACTCACGCCTGCCACTTCCACGAAACGCATGACAACGCCTCCAAAATGAAATCCCAGGTGCACTAGACCCAGGGGAACCTCCGCAATAGACGCGCAACTCCGGGAAATCACGGGCGACGGAGTGGCATGCGTGAGAGTTGGAGGCTGTGCAAGAGGAAGGGGTGAGTCTTGTACTCACGCCTGCTACTTCCACGAAACACATGACCACGCGGCCAAAACGGATTCCCGGGTGCAGTAGATAGTCCCAGGGGAGTTGGAGAGTGGGCGCGCACCTCCTGCCAAATCACGGGAGCCGTAGTGGCACGCCTGCCAGTGAGAGGCTGTGCACTGTGAGGCACCTGTCCTAAAGAGGGCGGTGAGCCTTGTACTCACGCCTGCCACTTCCACGAAACGCATGACAACGCCTCCAAAATGAAATCCCAGGTGCACTAGACCCAGGGGAGCCTCGGCAATAGACGCGCAACTCTGGGAAATCACGGGCGACGGAGTGGCATGCGTGAGAGTGGGAGGCTGTGCAAGAGGAAGGGGTGAGCCTTGTACTCACGCCTGCTACTTCCACGAAACACATCACCACGCGGCCAAAACGGATTCCCGGGTGCACTAGATAGTCCCAAGGGAGTTGAAGAGTAGGCGCGCACCTCCTGCCAAATCACGGGAGCAGTAGTGGCACGCCTGCCAGTAAGAGGCTGTGCACTGTGAGGCACATGTGCTAAAGAAGGCGGTGAGTCTTGTACTCACGCCCGCCACTTCCACGAAACACATCACCACGCGGTTAAAATGAATTCCCGCGTGCACTAGATAGTCCCAGGGGAGTTGGGGGGTAGGCGCGCACCTCCTGAAAGTCACGGGAGTCGTGGTGGCACGCCTCCGAGTGAGAGGCTGTGCACTATGAGGCACATGTGCTAAAGAAGGCGGTGAGCCTTGTACTCACGCCTGCCACTTTTACGAAACGCATGACAACGCCTCCAAAATAAAATCCCAGGTGCACTAGACCCAGCGCAACCTCGGCAAGGGACGTACAACTCCGGGAAATCACGGGCGACGGAGTGGCATGCGTGAGAGTGGGAGGCTGTGGAAGAGGAAGGGGTGAGGCTTGTACTCACGCCTGCTACTTCCACGAAACACATCACCACGCGGCCAAAAGGGATTTCCGGGTGCACAAGATAGTCCCAGGGGAGTTGGAGAGTAGGCGCGCACCTCCTGCCAAATCACGGGAGCCGTAGTGGCACGCCTGCCAGTGAGCTGCCAGTGAGAGGCTGTGCACTGTCAGGCACATGTCCTAAAGAAGGCGGTGCGCCTTCTACTCACGCCTGCCACTTCCACGAAACGCATGACAACGCCTCCAAAATGAAATCACAGGTGCAATAGACCCAGGGGAACCTCGGCAATAGACGCGCAACTCCGGGAAATCACGGGCGACGGAGTGGCATGCGTGAGAGTGGGAGGCTGTGCAAGAGGAAGGGGTGAGCCTTGTACTCACGCCTACTACTTCCACGAAACACATCACCACGCGGCCAAAACGGATTCCCGGGTGCACTAGATAGTCCCAGGGGAGTTGGAGAGTGGGCGCGCACCTCCTGCCAGATCACGGGAGCCGTAGTGGCACGCCTGCCAGTGAGAGGCTGTGCAACTTGAGGCACATGTGCTAAAGAAGGCGGTCAGTCTGGTACTCACGCCCGCCACTTCCACGAAACACATCACCACGCGGTTAAAATGGATTCCCGCGTGCACTAGATAGTCCCAGGGGAGTTGGGGGATAGGCGCGCACCTCCTGCAAGTCACGGGAGTCGTGGTGGCACGCCTCCGAGTGAGAGGCTGTGCACTATGAGGCACATGTGCTAAAGAAGGCGGTGAGCCTTGTACTCACGCCTGCCACTTTTACGAAACGCATGACAACGCCTCCAAAATAAAATCCCAGGTGCACTAGACCCAGGGGTACCTCGGCAAGGGACGCACAACTCCGGGAAATCACGGGCGACGGAGTGGCATGCGTGAGAGTGGGAGGCTGTGCAAGAGGAAGGGGTGAGGCTTGTACTCACGCCTGCTACTTCCACGAAACACATCACCACGCGGCCAAAACGGATTTCCGGGTGCACAAGATAGTCCCAGGGGAGTTGGAGAGTAGGCGCGCACCTCCTGTCAAATCACGGGAGCCGTAGTGGCACGCCTGCCAGTGAGCTGCCAGTGAGAGGCTGTGAACTGTCAGTCAAATGTCCTAAAGAAGGCGGTGAGCCTTGTACTCACGCCTGCCACTTCCACGAAACGCATGACAACGCCTCCAAAATAAAATCCCAGGTGCAATAGACCCAGGGGAACCTCGGCAATAGACGCGCAGCTCCGGGAAATCACGGGCGACGGAGTGGCATGCGTGAGAGTGGGAGGCTGTGCAAGAGGAAGGGGTGAGCCTTGTACTCACGCCTGCTACTTCCACAAAACACATCACCACGCGGCCAAAACGGATTCCCGGGTGCACTAGATAGTCCCAGGGGAGTTGGAGAGTAGGCGCGCACCTCCTGCCAGATCACGGGAGCCGTAGTGGCACGCCTGCCAGTAAGAGGCTGTGCACTGTGAGGCACATGTGCTAAAGAAGGCGGTGAGTCTTGTACTGACGCCTGCCACTTCCACGAAACACATCGCCACGCGGCTAAAATGGATTCCCGCGTGCTCTCGACAGTCCCAGGGGAGTTTGGGGATACGCGCGCACCTCCTGCAAGTAACGGGAGGCGTGGTGGCACGCCTCCGAGTGAGAGTCTGTGCACTATGAGGCACATGTGCTAAAGAAGGCGGTGAGCCCTGTACTCACGCCTGCCACTTCCACGAAACGCATGACAACGCCTCCAAAATGAAATCCCAGGTGCACTAGACCCAGGGGAACCTCCGCAATAGACGCGCAACTCCGGGAAATCACGGGCGACGGAGTGGCATGCGTGAGAGTTGGAGGCTGTGCAAGAGGAAGGGGTGAGTCTTGTACTCACGCCTGCTACTTCCAAGAAACACATGACCACGCGGCCAAAACGGATTCCCGGGTGCAGTAGATAGTCCCAGGGGAGTTGGAGAGTGGGCGCGCACCTCCTGCCAAATCACGGGAGCCGTAGTGGCACGCCTGCCAGTGAGAGGCTGTGCACTGTGAGGCACCTGTCCTAAAGAGGGCGGTGAGCCTTGTACTCACGCCTGCCACTTCCACGAAACGCATGACAACGCCTCCAAAATGAAATCCCAGGTGCACTAGACCCAGGGGAGCCTCGGCAATAGACGCGCAACTCTGGGAAATCACGGGCGACGGAGTGGCATGCGTGAGAGTGGGAGGCTGTGCAAGAGGAAGGGGTGAGCCTTGTACTCACGCCTGCTACTTCCACGAAACACATCACCACGCGGCCAAAACGGATTCCCGGGTGCACTAGATAGTCCCAAGGGAGTTGAAGAGTAGGCGCGCACCTCCTGCCAAATCACGGGAGCAGTAGTGGCACGCCTGCCAGTAAGAGGCTGTGCACTGTGAGGCACATGTGCTAAAGAAGGCGGTGAGTCTTGTACTCACGCCCGCCACTTCCACGAAACACATCACCACGCGGTTAAAATGAATTCCCGCGTGCACTAGATAGTCCCAGGGGAGTTGGGGGGTAGGCGCGCACCTCCTGAAAGTCACGGGAGTCGTGGTGGCACGCCTCCGAGTGAGAGGCTGTGCACTATGAGGCACATGTGCTAAAGAAGGCGGTGAGCCTTGTACTCACGCCTGCCACTTTTACGAAACGCATGACAACGCCTCCAAAATAAAATCCCAGGTGCACTAGACCCAGCGGAACCTCGGCAAGGGACGTACAACTCCGGGAAATCACGGGCGACGGAGTGGCATGCGTGAGAGTGGGAGGCTGTGGAAGAGGAAGGGGTGAGGCTTGTACTCACGCCTGCTACTTCCACGAAACACATCACCACGCGGCCAAAAGGGATTTCCGGGTGCACAAGATAGTCCCAGGGGAGTTGGAGAGTAGGCGCGCACCTCCTGCCAAATCACGGGAGCCGTAGTGGCACGCCTGCCAGTGAGCTGCCAGTGAGAGGCTGTGCACTGTCAGGCACATGTCCTAAAGAAGGCGGTGCGCCTTCTACTCACGCCTGCCACTTCCACGAAACGCATGACAACGCCTCCAAAATGAAATCACAGGTGCAATAGACCCAGGGGAACCTCGGCAATAGACGCGCAACTCCGGGAAATCACGGGCGACGGAGTGGCATGCGTGAGAGTGGGAGGCTGTGCAAGAGGAAGGGGTGAGCCTTGTACTCACGCCTACTACTTCCACGAAACACATCACCACGCGGCCAAAACGGATTCCCGGGTGCACTAGATAGTCCCAGGGGAGTTGGAGAGTAGGCGCGCACCTCCTGCCAGATCACGGGAGCCGTAGTGGCACGCCTGCCAGTGAGAGGCTGTGCAACTTGAGGCACATGTGCTAAAGAAGGCGGTCAGTCTGGTACTCACGCCCGCCACTTCCACGAAACACATCACCACGCGGTTAAAATGGATTCCCGCGTGCACTAGATAGTCCCAGGGGAGTTGGGGGATAGGCGCGCACCTCCTGCAAGTCACGGGAGTCGTGGTGGCACGCCTCCGAGTGAGAGGCTGTGCACTATGAGGCACATGTGCTAAAGAAGGCGGTGAGCCTTGTACTCACGCCTGCCACTTTTACGAAACGCATGACAACGCCTCCAAAATAAAATCCCAGGTGCACTAGACCCAGGGGTACCTCGGCAAGGGACGCACAACTCCGGGAAATCACGGGCGACGGAGTGGCATGCGTGAGAGTGGGAGGCTGTGCAAGAGGAAGGGGTGAGGCTTGTACTCACGCCTGCTACTTCCACGAAACACATCACCACGCGGCCAAAACGGATTTCCGGGTGCACAAGATAGTCCCAGGGGAGTTGGAGAGTAGGCGCGCACCTCCTGTCAAATCACGGGAGCCGTAGTGGCACGCCTGCCAGTGAGCTGCCAGTGAGAGGCTGTGAACTGTCAGTCAAATGTCCTAAAGAAGGCGGTGAGCCTTGTACTCACGCCTGCCACTTCCACGAAACGCATGACAACGCCTCCAAAATAAAATCCCAGGTGCAATAGACCCAGGGGAACCTCGGAAATAGACGCGCAGCTCCGGGAAATCACGGGCGACGGAGTGGCATGCGTGAGAGTGGGAGGCTGTGCAAGAGGAAGGGGTGAGCCTTGTACTCACGCCTGCTACTTCCACAAAACACATCACCACGCGGCCAAAACGGATTCCCGGGTGCACTAGATAGTCCCAGGGGAGTTGGAGAGTAGGCGCGCACCTCCTGCCAGATCACGGGAGCCGTAGTGGCACGCCTGCCAGTGAGAGGCTGTGCACTGTGAGGCACATGTGCTAAAGAAGGCGGTCAGTCTTGTACTGACGCCTGCCACTTCCACGAAACACATCGCCACGCGGCTAAAATGGATTCCCGCGTGCTCTCGACAGTCCCAGGGGAGTTTGGGGATAGGCGCGCACCTCCTGCAAGTAACGGGAGGCGTGGTGGCACGCCTCCGAGTGAGAGTCTGTGCACTATGAGGCACATGTGCTAAAGAAGGCGGTGAGCCTTGTACTCACGCCTGCCACTTCCACGAAACGCATGACAACGCCTCCAAAATGAAATCCCAGGTGCACTAGACCCAGGGGAACCTCCGCAATAGACGCGCAACTCCGGGAAATCACGGGCGACGGAGTGGCATGCGTGAGAGTTGGAGGCTGTGCAAGAGGAAGGGGTGAGTCTTGTACTCACGCCTGCTACTTCCACGAAACACATGACCACGCGGCCAAAACGGATTCCCGGGTGCAGTAGATAGTCCCAGGGGAGTTGGAGAGTGGGCGCGCACCTCCTGCCAAATCACGGGAGCCGTAGTGGCACGCCTGCCAGTGAGAGGCTGTGCACTGTGAGGCACCTGTCCTAAAGAGGGCGGTGAGCCTTGTACTCACGCCTGCCACTTCCACGAAACGCATGACAACGCCTCCAAAATGAAATCCCAGGTGCACTAGACCCAGGGGAGCCTCGGCAATAGACGCGCAACTCTGGGAAATCACGGGCGACGGAGTGGCATGCGTGAGAGTGGGAGGCTGTGCAAGAGGAAGGGGTGAGCCTTGTACTCACGCCTGCTACTTCCACGAAACACATCACCACGCGGCCAAAACGGATTCCCGGGTGCACTAGATAGTCCCAAGGGAGTTGAAGAGTAGGCGCGCACCTCCTGCCAAATCACGGGAGCAGTAGTGGCACGCCTGCCAGTAAGAGGCTGTGCACTGTGAGGCACATGTGCTAAAGAAGGCGGTGAGTCTTGTACTCACGCCCGCCACTTCCACGAAACACATCACCACGCGGTTAAAATGAATTCCCGCGTGCACTAGATAGTCCCAGGGGAGTTGGGGGGTAGGCGCGCACCTCCTGAAAGTCACGGGAGTCGTGGTGGCACGCCTCCGAGTGAGAGGCTGTGCACTATGAGGCACATGTGCTAAAGAAGGCGGTGAGCCTTGTACTCACGCCTGCCACTTTTACGAAACGCATGACAACGCCTCCAAAATAAAATCCCAGGTGCACTAGACCCAGCGCAACCTCGGCAAGGGACGTACAACTCCGGGAAATCACGGGCGACGGAGTGGCATGCGTGAGAGTGGGAGGCTGTGGAAGAGGAAGGGGTGAGGCTTGTACTCACGCCTGCTACTTCCACGAAACACATCACCACGCGGCCAAAAGGGATTTCCGGGTGCACAAGATAGTCCCAGGGGAGTTGGAGAGTAGGCGCGCACCTCCTGCCAAATCACGGGAGCCGTAGTGGCACGCCTGCCAGTGAGCTGCCAGTGAGAGGCTGTGCACTGTCAGGCACATGTCCTAAAGAAGGCGGTGCGCCTTCTACTCACGCCTGCCACTTCCACGAAACGCATGACAACGCCTCCAAAATGAAATCACAGGTGCAATAGACCCAGGGGAACCTCGGCAATAGACGCGCAACTCCGGGAAATCACGGGCGACGGAGTGGCATGCGTGAGAGTGGGAGGCTGTGCAAGAGGAAGGGGTGAGCCTTGTACTCACGCCTACTACTTCCACGAAACACATCACCACGCGGCCAAAACGGATTCCCGGGTGCACTAGATAGTCCCAGGGGAGTTGGAGAGTGGGCGCGCACCTCCTGCCAGATCACGGGAGCCGTAGTGGCACGCCTGCCAGTGAGAGGCTGTGCAACTTGAGGCACATGTGCTAAAGAAGGCGGTCAGTCTGGTACTCACGCCCGCCACTTCCACGAAACACATCACCACGCGGTTAAAATGGATTCCCGCGTGCACTAGATAGTCCCAGGGGAGTTGGGGGATAGGCGCGCACCTCCTGCAAGTCACGGGAGTCGTGGTGGCACGCCTCCGAGTGAGAGGCTGTGCACTATGAGGCACATGTGCTAAAGAAGGCGGTGAGCCTTGTACTCACGCCTGCCACTTTTACGAAACGCATGACAACGCCTCCAAAATAAAATCCCAGGTGCACTAGACCCAGGGGTACCTCGGCAAGGGACGCACAACTCCGGGAAATCACGGGCGACGGAGTGGCATGCGTGAGAGTGGGAGGCTGTGCAAGAGGAAGGGGTGAGGCTTGTACTCACGCCTGCTACTTCCACGAAACACATCACCACGCGGCCAAAACGGATTTCCGGGTGCACAAGATAGTCCCAGGGGAGTTGGAGAGTAGGCGCGCACCTCCTGTCAAATCACGGGAGCCGTAGTGGCACGCCTGCCAGTGAGCTGCCAGTGAGAGGCTGTGAACTGTCAGTCAAATGTCCTAAAGAAGGCGGTGAGCCTTGTACTCACGCCTGCCACTTCCACGAAACGCATGACAACGCCTCCAAAATAAAATCCCAGGTGCAATAGACCCAGGGGAACCTCGGCAATAGACGCGCAGCTCCGGGAAATCACGGGCGACGGAGTGGCATGCGTGAGAGTGGGAGGCTGTGCAAGAGGAAGGGGTGAGCCTTGTACTCACGCCTGCTACTTCCACAAAACACATCACCACGCGGCCAAAACGGATTCCCGGGTGCACTAGATAGTCCCAGGGGAGTTGGAGAGTAGGCGCGCACCTCCTGCCAGATCACGGGAGCCGTAGTGGCACGCCTGCCAGTAAGAGGCTGTGCACTGTGAGGCACATGTGCTAAAGAAGGCGGTGAGTCTTGTACTGACGCCTGCCACTTCCACGAAACACATCGCCACGCGGCTAAAATGGATTCCCGCGTGCTCTCGACAGTCCCAGGGGAGTTTGGGGATACGCGCGCACCTCCTGCAAGTAACGGGAGGCGTGGTGGCACGCCTCCGAGTGAGAGTCTGTGCACTATGAGGCACATGTGCTAAAGAAGGCGGTGAGCCCTGTACTCACGCCTGCCACTTCCACGAAACGCATGACAACGCCTCCAAAATGAAATCCCAGGTGCACTAGACCCAGGGGAACCTCCGCAATAGACGCGCAACTCCGGGAAATCACGGGCGACGGAGTGGCATGCGTGAGAGTTGGAGGCTGTGCAAGAGGAAGGGGTGAGTCTTGTACTCACGCCTGCTACTTCCAAGAAACACATGACCACGCGGCCAAAACGGATTCCCGGGTGCAGTAGATAGTCCCAGGGGAGTTGGAGAGTGGGCGCGCACCTCCTGCCAAATCACGGGAGCCGTAGTGGCACGCCTGCCAGTGAGAGGCTGTGCACTGTGAGGCACCTGTCCTAAAGAGGGCGGTGAGCCTTGTACTCACGCCTGCCACTTCCACGAAACGCATGACAACGCCTCCAAAATGAAATCCCAGGTGCACTAGACCCAGGGGAGCCTCGGCAATAGACGCGCAACTCTGGGAAATCACGGGCGACGGAGTGGCATGCGTGAGAGTGGGAGGCTGTGCAAGAGGAAGGGGTGAGCCTTGTACTCACGCCTGCTACTTCCACGAAACACATCACCACGCGGCCAAAACGGATTCCCGGGTGCACTAGATAGTCCCAAGGGAGTTGAAGAGTAGGCGCGCACCTCCTGCCAAATCACGGGAGCAGTAGTGGCACGCCTGCCAGTAAGAGGCTGTGCACTGTGAGGCACATGTGCTAAAGAAGGCGGTGAGTCTTGTACTCACGCCCGCCACTTCCACGAAACACATCACCACGCGGTTAAAATGAATTCCCGCGTGCACTAGATAGTCCCAGGGGAGTTGGGGGGTAGGCGCGCACCTCCTGAAAGTCACGGGAGTCGTGGTGGCACGCCTCCGAGTGAGAGGCTGTGCACTATGAGGCACATGTGCTAAAGAAGGCGGTGAGCCTTGTACTCACGCCTGCCACTTTTACGAAACGCATGACAACGCCTCCAAAATAAAATCCCAGGTGCACTAGACCCAGCGGAACCTCGGCAAGGGACGTACAACTCCGGGAAATCACGGGCGACGGAGTGGCATGCGTGAGAGTGGGAGGCTGTGGAAGAGGAAGGGGTGAGGCTTGTACTCACGCCTGCTACTTCCACGAAACACATCACCACGCGGCCAAAAGGGATTTCCGGGTGCACAAGATAGTCCCAGGGGAGTTGGAGAGTAGGCGCGCACCTCCTGCCAAATCACGGGAGCCGTAGTGGCACGCCTGCCAGTGAGCTGCCAGTGAGAGGCTGTGCACTGTCAGGCACATGTCCTAAAGAAGGCGGTGCGCCTTCTACTCACGCCTGCCACTTCCACGAAACGCATGACAACGCCTCCAAAATGAAATCACAGGTGCAATAGACCCAGGGGAACCTCGGCAATAGACGCGCAACTCCGGGAAATCACGGGCGACGGAGTGGCATGCGTGAGAGTGGGAGGCTGTGCAAGAGGAAGGGGTGAGCCTTGTACTCACGCCTACTACTTCCACGAAACACATCACCACGCGGCCAAAACGGATTCCCGGGTGCACTAGATAGTCCCAGGGGAGTTGGAGAGTAGGCGCGCACCTCCTGCCAGATCACGGGAGCCGTAGTGGCACGCCTGCCAGTGAGAGGCTGTGCAACTTGAGGCACATGTGCTAAAGAAGGCGGTCAGTCTGGTACTCACGCCCGCCACTTCCACGAAACACATCACCACGCGGTTAAAATGGATTCCCGCGTGCACTAGATAGTCCCAGGGGAGTTGGGGGATAGGCGCGCACCTCCTGCAAGTCACGGGAGTCGTGGTGGCACGCCTCCGAGTGAGAGGCTGTGCACTATGAGGCACATGTGCTAAAGAAGGCGGTGAGCCTTGTACTCACGCCTGCCACTTTTACGAAACGCATGACAACGCCTCCAAAATAAAATCCCAGGTGCACTAGACCCAGGGGTACCTCGGCAAGGGACGCACAACTCCGGGAAATCACGGGCGACGGAGTGGCATGCGTGAGAGTGGGAGGCTGTGCAAGAGGAAGGGGTGAGGCTTGTACTCACGCCTGCTACTTCCACGAAACACATCACCACGGGGCCAAAACGGATTTCCGGGTGCACAAGATAGTCCCAGGGGAGTTGGAGAGTAGGCGCGCACCTCCTGTCAAATCACGGGAGCCGTAGTGGCACGCCTGCCAGTGAGCTGCCAGTGAGAGGCTGTGAACTGTCAGTCAAATGTCCTAAAGAAGGCGGTGAGCCTTGTACTCACGCCTGCCACTTTCACGAAACGCATGACAACGCCTCCAAAATAAAATCCCAGGTGCAATAGACCCAGGGGAACCTCGGAAATAGACGCGCAGCTCCGGGAAATCACGGGCGACGGAGTGGCATGCGTGAGAGTGGGAGGCTGTGCAAGAGGAAGGGGTGAGCCTTGTACTCACGCCTGCTACTTCCACAAAACACATCACCACGCGGCCAAAACGGATTCCCGGGTGCACTAGATAGTCCCAGGGGAGTTGGAGAGTAGGCGCGCACCTCCTGCCAGATCACGGGAGCCGTAGTGGCACGCCTGCCAGTGAGAGGCTGTGCACTGTGAGGCACATGTGCTAAAGAAGGCGGTCAGTCTTGTACTGACGCCTGCCACTTCCACGAAACACATCGCCACGCGGCTAAAATGGATTCCCGCGTGCTCTCGACAGTCCCAGGGGAGTTTGGGGATAGGCGCGCACCTCCTGCAAGTAACGGGAGGCGTGGTGGCACGCCTCCGAGTGAGAGTCTGTGCACTATGAGGCACATGTGCTAAAGAAGGCGGTGAGCCCTGTACTCACGCCTGCCACTTCCACGAAACGCATGACAACGCCTCCAAAATGAAATCCCAGGTGCACTAGACCCAGGGGAACCTCCGCAATAGACGCGCAACTCCGGGAAATCACGGGCGACGGAGTGGCATGCGTGAGAGTTGGAGGCTGTGCAAGAGGAAGGGGTGAGTCTTGTACTCACGCCTGCTACTTCCACGAAACACATGACCACGCGGCCAAAACGGATTCCCGGGTGCAGTAGATAGTCCCAGGGGAGTTGGAGAGTGGGCGCGCACCTCCTGCCAAATCACGGGAGCCGTAGTGGCACGCCTGCCAGTGAGAGGCTGTGCACTGTGAGGCACCTGTCCTAAAGAGGGCGGTGAGCCTTGTACTCACGCCTGCCACTTCCACGAAACGCATGACAACGCCTCCAAAATGAAATCCCAGGTGCACTAGACCCAGGGGAGCCTCGGCAATAGACGCGCAACTCTGGGAAATCACGGGCGACGGAGTGGCATGCGTGAGAGTGGGAGGCTGTGCAAGAGGAAGGGGTGAGCCTTGTACTCACGCCTGCTACTTCCACGAAACACATCACCACGCGGCCAAAACGGATTCCCGGGTGCACTAGATAGTCCCAAGGGAGTTGAAGAGTAGGCGCGCACCTCCTGCCAAATCACGGGAGCAGTAGTGGCACGCCTGCCAGTAAGAGGCTGTGCACTGTGAGGCACATGTGCTAAAGAAGGCGGTGAGTCTTGTACTCACGCCCGCCACTTCCACGAAACACATCACCACGCGGTTAAAATGAATTCCCGCGTGCACTAGATAGTCCCAGGGGAGTTGGGGGGTAGGCGCGCACCTCCTGAAAGTCACGGGAGTCGTGGTGGCACGCCTCCGAGTGAGAGGCTGTGCACTATGAGGCACATGTGCTAAAGAAGGCGGTGAGCCTTGTACTCACGCCTGCCACTTTTACGAAACGCATGACAACGCCTCCAAAATAAAATCCCAGGTGCACTAGACCCAGCGGAACCTCGGCAAGGGACGTACAACTCCGGGAAATCACGGGCGACGGAGTGGCATGCGTGAGAGTGGGAGGCTGTGGAAGAGGAAGGGGTGAGGCTTGTACTCACGCCTGCTACTTCCACGAAACACATCACCACGCGGCCAAAAGGGATTTCCGGGTGCACAAGATAGTCCCAGGGGAGTTGGAGAGTAGGCGCGCACCTCCTGCCAAATCACGGGAGCCGTAGTGGCACGCCTGCCAGTGAGCTGCCAGTGAGAGGCTGTGCACTGTCAGGCACATGTCCTAAAGAAGGCGGTGCGCCTTCTACTCACGCCTGCCACTTCCACGAAACGCATGACAACGCCTCCAAAATGAAATCACAGGTGCAATAGACCCAGGGGAACCTCGGCAATAGACGCGCAACTCCGGGAAATCACGGGCGACGGAGTGGCATGCGTGAGAGTGGGAGGCTGTGCAAGAGGAAGGGGTGAGCCTTGTACTCACGCCTACTACTTCCACGAAACACATCACCACGCGGCCAAAACGGATTCCCGGGTGCACTAGATAGTCCCAGGGGAGTTGGAGAGTAGGCGCGCACCTCCTGCCAGATCACGGGAGCCGTAGTGGCACGCCTGCCAGTGAGAGGCTGTGCAACTTGAGGCACATGTGCTAAAGAAGGCGGTCAGTCTGGTACTCACGCCCGCCACTTCCACGAAACACATCACCACGCGGTTAAAATGGATTCCCGCGTGCACTAGATAGTCCCAGGGGAGTTGGGGGATAGGCGCGCACCTCCTGCAAGTCACGGGAGTCGTGGTGGCACGCCTCCGAGTGAGAGGCTGTGCACTATGAGGCACATGTGCTAAAGAAGGCGGTGAGCCTTGTACTCACGCCTGCCACTTTTACGAAACGCATGACAACGCCTCCAAAATAAAATCCCAGGTGCACTAGACCCAGGGGTACCTCGGCAAGGGACGCACAACTCCGGGAAATCACGGGCGACGGAGTGGCATGCGTGAGAGTGGGAGGCTGTGCAAGAGGAAGGGGTGAGGCTTGTACTCACGCCTGCTACTTCCACGAAACACATCACCACGCGGCCAAAACGGATTTCCGGGTGCACAAGATAGTCCCAGGGGAGTTGGAGAGTAGGCGCGCACCTCCTGTCAAATCACGGGAGCCGTAGTGGCACGCCTGCCAGTGAGCTGCCAGTGAGAGGCTGTGAACTGTCAGTCAAATGTCCTAAAGAAGGCGGTGAGCCTTGTACTCACGCCTGCCACTTCCACGAAACGCATGACAACGCCTCCAAAATAAAATCCCAGGTGCAATAGACCCAGGGGAACCTCGGCAATAGACGCGCAGCTCCGGGAAATCACGGGCGACGGAGTGGCATGCGTGAGAGTGGGAGGCTGTGCAAGAGGAAGGGGTGAGCCTTGTACTCACGCCTGCTACTTCCACAAAACACATCACCACGCGGCCAAAACGGATTCCCGGGTGCACTAGATAGTCCCAGGGGAGTTGGAGAGTAGGCGCGCACCTCCTGCCAGATCACGGGAGCCGTAGTGGCACGCCTGCCAGTGAGAGGCTGTGCACTGTGAGGCACATGTGCTAAAGAAGGCGGTCAGTCTTGTACTGACGCCTGCCACTTCCACGAAACACATCGCCACGCGGCTAAAATGGATTCCCGCGTGCTCTCGACAGTCCCAGGGGAGTTTGGGGATAGGCGCGCACCTCCTGCAAGTAACGGGAGGCGTGGTGGCACGCCTCCGAGTGAGAGTCTGTGCACTATGAGGCACATGTGCTAAAGAAGGCGGTGAGCCTTGTACTCACGCCTGCCACTTCCACGAAACGCATGACAACGCCTCCAAAATGAAATCCCAGGTGCACTAGACCCAGGGGAACCTCCGCAATAGACGCGCAACTCCGGGAAATCACGGGCGACGGAGTGGCATGCGTGAGAGTTGGAGGCTGTGCAAGAGGAAGGGGTGAGTCTTGTACTCACGCCTGCTACTTCCACGAAACACATGACCACGCGGCCAAAACGGATTCCCGGGTGCAGTAGATAGTCCCAGGGGAGTTGGAGAGTGGGCGCGCACCTCCTGCCAAATCACGGGAGCCGTAGTGGCACGCCTGCCAGTGAGAGGCTGTGCACTGTGAGGCACCTGTCCTAAAGAGGGCGGTGAGCCTTGTACTCACGCCTGCCACTTCCACGAAACGCATGACAACGCCTCCAAAATGAAATCCCAGGTGCACTAGACCCAGGGGAGCCTCGGCAATAGACGCGCAACTCTGGGAAATCACGGGCGACGGAGTGGCATGCGTGAGAGTGGGAGGCTGTGCAAGAGGAAGGGGTGAGCCTTGTACTCACGCCTGCTACTTCCACGAAACACATCACCACGCGGCCAAAACGGATTCCCGGGTGCACTAGATAGTCCCAAGGGAGTTGAAGAGTAGGCGCGCACCTCCTGCCAAATCACGGGAGCAGTAGTGGCACGCCTGCCAGTAAGAGGCTGTGCACTGTGAGGCACATGTGCTAAAGAAGGCGGTGAGTCTTGTACTCACGCCCGCCACTTCCACGAAACACATCACCACGCGGTTAAAATGAATTCCCGCGTGCACTAGATAGTCCCAGGGGAGTTGGGGGGTAGGCGCGCACCTCCTGAAAGTCACGGGAGTCGTGGTGGCACGCCTCCGAGTGAGAGGCTGTGCACTATGAGGCACATGTGCTAAAGAAGGCGGTGAGCCTTGTACTCACGCCTGCCACTTTTACGAAACGCATGACAACGCCTCCAAAATAAAATCCCAGGTGCACTAGACCCAGCGCAACCTCGGCAAGGGACGTACAACTCCGGGAAATCACGGGCGACGGAGTGGCATGCGTGAGAGTGGGAGGCTGTGGAAGAGGAAGGGGTGAGGCTTGTACTCACGCCTGCTACTTCCACGAAACACATCACCACGCGGCCAAAAGGGATTTCCGGGTGCACAAGATAGTCCCAGGGGAGTTGGAGAGTAGGCGCGCACCTCCTGCCAAATCACGGGAGCCGTAGTGGCACGCCTGCCAGTGAGCTGCCAGTGAGAGGCTGTGCACTGTCAGGCACATGTCCTAAAGAAGGCGGTGCGCCTTCTACTCACGCCTGCCACTTCCACGAAACGCATGACAACGCCTCCAAAATGAAATCACAGGTGCAATAGACCCAGGGGAACCTCGGCAATAGACGCGCAACTCCGGGAAATCACGGGCGACGGAGTGGCATGCGTGAGAGTGGGAGGCTGTGCAAGAGGAAGGGGTGAGCCTTGTACTCACGCCTACTACTTCCACGAAACACATCACCACGCGGCCAAAACGGATTCCCGGGTGCACTAGATAGTCCCAGGGGAGTTGGAGAGTAGGCGCGCACCTCCTGCCAGATCACGGGAGCCGTAGTGGCACGCCTGCCAGTGAGAGTCTGTGCAACTTGCGGCACATGTGCTAAAGAAGGCGGTCAGTCTGGTACTCACGCCCGCCACTTCCACGAAACACATCACCACGCGGTTAAAATGGATTCCCGCGTGCACTAGATAGTCCCAGGGGAGTTGGGGGATAGGCGCGCACCTCCTGCAAGTCACGGGAGTCGTGGTGGCACGCCTCCGAGTGAGAGGCTGTGCACTATGAGGCACATGTGCTAAAGAAGGCGGTGAGCCTTGTACTCACGCCTGCCACTTTTACGAAACGCATGACAACGCCTCCAAAATAAAATCCCAGGTGCACTAGACCCAGGGGTACCTCGGCAAGGGACGCACAACTCCGGGAAATCACGGGCGACGGAGTGGCATGCGTGAGAGTGGGAGGCTGTGCAAGAGGAAGGGGTGAGGCTTGTACTCACGCCTGCTACTTCCACGAAACACATCACCACGCGGCCAAAACGGATTTCCGGGTGCACAAGATAGTCCCAGGGGAGTTGGAGAGTAGGCGCGCACCTCCTGTCAAATCACGGGAGCCGTAGTGGCACGCCTGCCAGTGAGCTGCCAGTGAGAGGCTGTGAACTGTCAGTCAAATGTCCTAAAGAAGGCGGTGAGCCTTGTACTCACGCCTGCCACTTCCACGAAACGCATGACAACGCCTCCAAAATAAAATCCCAGGTGCAATAGACCCAGGGGAACCTCGGCAATAGACGCGCAGCTCCGGGAAATCACGGGCGACGGAGTGGCATGCGTGAGAGTGGGAGGCTGTGCAAGAGGAAGGGGTGAGCCTTGTACTCACGCCTGCTACTTCCACAAAACACATCACCACGCGGCCAAAACGGATTCCCGGGTGCACTAGATAGTCCCAGGGGAGTTGGAGAGTAGGCGCGCACCTCCTGCCAGATCACGGGAGCCGTAGTGGCACGCCTGCCAGTGAGAGGCTGTGCACTGTGAGGCACATGTGCTAAAGAAGGCGGTCAGTCTTGTACTGACGCCTGCCACTTCCACGAAACACATCGCCACGCGGCTAAAATGGATTCCCGCGTGCTCTCGACAGTCCCAGGGGAGTTTGGGGATAGGCGCGCACCTCCTGCAAGTAACGGGAGGCGTGGTGGCACGCCTCCGAGTGAGAGTCTGTGCACTATGAGGCACATGTGCTAAAGAAGGCGGTGAGCCTTGTACTCACGCCTGCCACTTCCACGAAACGCATGACAACGCCTCCAAAATGAAATCCCAGGTGCACTAGACCCAGGGGAACCTCCGCAATAGACGCGCAACTCCGGGAAATCACGGGCGACGGAGTGGCATGCGTGAGAGTTGGAGGCTGTGCAAGAGGAAGGGGTGAGTCTTGTACTCACGCCTGCTACTTCCACGAAACACATGACCACGCGGCCAAAACGGATTCCCGGGTGCAGTAGATAGTCCCAGGGGAGTTGGAGAGTGGGCGCGCACCTCCTGCCAAATCACGGGAGCCGTAGTGGCACGCCTGCCAGTGAGAGGCTGTGCACTGTGAGGCACCTGTCCTAAAGAGGGCGGTGAGCCTTGTACTCACGCCTGCCACTTCCACGAAACGCATGACAACGCCTCCAAAATGAAATCCCAGGTGCACTAGACCCAGGGGAGCCTCGGCAATAGACGCGCAACTCTGGGAAATCACGGGCGACGGAGTGGCATGCGTGAGAGTGGGAGGCTGTGCAAGAGGAAGGGGTGAGCCTTGTACTCACGCCTGCTACTTCCACGAAACACATCACCACGCGGCCAAAACGGATTCCCGGGTGCACTAGATAGTCCCAAGGGAGTTGAAGAGTAGGCGCGCACCTCCTGCCAAATCACGGGAGCAGTAGTGGCACGCCTGCCAGTAAGAGGCTGTGCACTGTGAGGCACATGTGCTAAAGAAGGCGGTGAGTCTTGTACTCACGCCCGCCACTTCCACGAAACACATCACCACGCGGTTAAAATGAATTCCCGCGTGCACTAGATAGTCCCAGGGGAGTTGGGGGGTAGGCGCGCACCTCCTGAAAGTCACGGGAGTCGTGGTGGCACGCCTCCGAGTGAGAGGCTGTGCACTATGAGGCACATGTGCTAAAGAAGGCGGTGAGCCTTGTACTCACGCCTGCCACTTTTACGAAACGCATGACAACGCCTCCAAAATAAAATCCCAGGTGCACTAGACCCAGCGCAACCTCGGCAAGGGACGTACAACTCCGGGAAATCACGGGCGACGGAGTGGCATGCGTGAGAGTGGGAGGCTGTGGAAGAGGAAGGGGTGAGGCTTGTACTCACGCCTGCTACTTCCACGAAACACATCACCACGCGGCCAAAAGGGATTTCCGGGTGCACAAGATAGTCCCAGGGGAGTTGGAGAGTAGGCGCGCACCTCCTGCCAAATCACGGGAGCCGTAGTGGCACGCCTGCCAGTGAGCTGCCAGTGAGAGGCTGTGCACTGTCAGGCACATGTCCTAAAGAAGGCGGTGCGCCTTCTACTCACGCCTGCCACTTCCACGAAACGCATGACAACGCCTCCAAAATGAAATCACAGGTGCAATAGACCCAGGGGAACCTCGGCAATAGACGCGCAACTCCGGGAAATCACGGGCGACGGAGTGGCATGCGTGAGAGTTGGAGGCTGTGCAAGAGGAAGGGGTGAGTCTTGTACTCACGCCTGCTACTTCCACGAAACACATGACCACGCGGCCAAAACGGATTCCCGGGTGCAGTAGATAGTCCCAGGGGAGTTGGAGAGTGGGCGCGCACCTCCTGCCAAATCACGGGAGCCGTAGTGGCACGCCTGCCAGTGAGAGGCTGTGCACTGTGAGGCACCTGTCCTAAAGAGGGCGGTGAGCCTTGTACTCACGCCTGCCACTTCCACGAAACGCATGACAACGCCTCCAAAATGAAATCCCAGGTGCACTAGACCCAGGGGAGCCTCGGCAATAGACGCGCAACTCTGGGAAATCACGGGCGACGGAGTGGCATGCGTGAGAGTGGGAGGCTGTGCAAGAGGAAGGGGTGAGCCTTGTACTCACGCCTGCTACTTCCACGAAACACATCACCACGCGGCCAAAACGGATTCCCGGGTGCACTAGATAGTCCCAAGGGAGTTGAAGAGTAGGCGCGCACCTCCTGCCAAATCACGGGAGCAGTAGTGGCACGCCTGCCAGTAAGAGGCTGTGCACTGTGAGGCACATGTGCTAAAGAAGGCGGTGAGTCTTGTACTCACGCCCGCCACTTCCACGAAACACATCACCACGCGGTTAAAATGAATTCCCGCGTGCACTAGATAGTCCCAGGGGAGTTGGGGGGTAGGCGCGCACCTCCTGAAAGTCACGGGAGTCGTGGTGGCACGCCTCCGAGTGAGAGGCTGTGCACTATGAGGCACATGTGCTAAAGAAGGCGGTGAGCCTTGTACTCACGCCTGCCACTTTTACGAAACGCATGACAACGCCTCCAAAATAAAATCCCAGGTGCACTAGACCCAGCGGAACCTCGGCAAGGGACGTACAACTCCGGGAAATCACGGGCGACGGAGTGGCATGCGTGAGAGTGGGAGGCTGTGGAAGAGGAAGGGGTGAGGCTTGTACTCACGCCTGCTACTTCCACGAAACACATCACCACGCGGCCAAAAGGGATTTCCGGGTGCACAAGATAGTCCCAGGGGAGTTGGAGAGTAGGCGCGCACCTCCTGCCAAATCACGGGAGCCGTAGTGGCACGCCTGCCAGTGAGCTGCCAGTGAGAGGCTGTGCACTGTCAGGCACATGTCCTAAAGAAGGCGGTGCGCCTTCTACTCACGCCTGCCACTTCCACGAAACGCATGACAACGCCTCCAAAATGAAATCACAGGTGCAATAGACCCAGGGGAACCTCGGCAATAGACGCGCAACTCCGGGAAATCACGGGCGACGGAGTGGCATGCGTGAGAGTGGGAGGCTGTGCAAGAGGAAGGGGTGAGCCTTGTACTCACGCCTACTACTTCCACGAAACACATCACCACGCGGCCAAAACGGATTCCCGGGTGCACTAGATAGTCCCAGGGGAGTTGGAGAGTAGGCGCGCACCTCCTGCCAGATCACGGGAGCCGTAGTGGCACGCCTGCCAGTGAGAGGCTGTGCAACTTGAGGCACATGTGCTAAAGAAGGCGGTCAGTCTGGTACTCACGCCCGCCACTTCCACGAAACACATCACCACGCGGTTAAAATGGATTCCCGCGTGCACTAGATAGTCCCAGGGGAGTTGGGGGATAGGCGCGCACCTCCTGCAAGTCACGGGAGTCGTGGTGGCACGCCTCCGAGTGAGAGGCTGTGCACTATGAGGCACATGTGCTAAAGAAGGCGGTGAGCCTTGTACTCACGCCTGCCACTTTTACGAAACGCATGACAACGCCTCCAAAATAAAATCCCAGGTGCACTAGACCCAGGGGTACCTCGGCAAGGGACGCACAACTCCGGGAAATCACGGGCGACGGAGTGGCATGCGTGAGAGTGGGAGGCTGTGCAAGAGGAAGGGGTGAGGCTTGTACTCACGCCTGCTACTTCCACGAAACACATCACCACGCGGCCAAAACGGATTTCCGGGTGCACAAGATAGTCCCAGGGGAGTTGGAGAGTAGGCGCGCACCTCCTGTCAAATCACGGGAGCCGTAGTGGCACGCCTGCCAGTGAGCTGCCAGTGAGAGGCTGTGAACTGTCAGTCAAATGTCCTAAAGAAGGCGGTGAGCCTTGTACTCACGCCTGCCACTTTCACGAAACGCATGACAACGCCTCCAAAATAAAATCCCAGGTGCAATAGACCCAGGGGAACCTCGGCAATAGACGCGCAGCTCCGGGAAATCACGGGCGACGGAGTGGCATGCGTGAGAGTGGGAGGCTGTGCAAGAGGAAGGGGTGAGCCTTGTACTCACGCCTGCTACTTCCACAAAACACATCACCACGCGGCCAAAACGGATTCCCGGGTGCACTAGATAGTCCCAGGGGAGTTGGAGAGTAGGCGCGCACCTCCTGCCAGATCACGGGAGCCGTAGTGGCACGCCTGCCAGTGAGAGGCTGTGCACTGTGAGGCACATGTGCTAAAGAAGGCGGTCAGTCTTGTACTGACGCCTGCCACTTCCACGAAACACATCGCCACGCGGCTAAAATGGATTCCCGCGTGCTCTCGACAGTCCCAGGGGAGTTTGGGGATAGGCGCGCACCTCCTGCAAGTAACGGGAGGCGTGGTGGCACGCCTCCGAGTGAGAGTCTGTGCACTATGAGGCACATGTGCTAAAGAAGGCGGTGAGCCCTGTACTCACGCCTGCCACTTCCACGAAACGCATGACAACGCCTCCAAAATGAAATCCCAGGTGCACTAGACCCAGGGGAACCTCCGCAATAGACGCGCAACTCCGGGAAATCACGGGCGACGGAGTGGCATGCGTGAGAGTTGGAGGCTGTGCAAGAGGAAGGGGTGAGTCTTGTACTCACGCCTGCTACTTCCACGAAACACATGACCACGCGGCCAAAACGGATTCCCGGGTGCAGTAGATAGTCCCAGGGGAGTTGGAGAGTGGGCGCGCACCTCCTGCCAAATCACGGGAGCCGTAGTGGCACGCCTGCCAGTGAGAGGCTGTGCACTGTGAGGCACCTGTCCTAAAGAGGGCGGTGAGCCTTGTACTCACGCCTGCCACTTCCACGAAACGCATGACAACGCCTCCAAAATGAAATCCCAGGTGCACTAGACCCAGGGGAGCCTCGGCAATAGACGCGCAACTCTGGGAAATCACGGGCGACGGAGTGGCATGCGTGAGAGTGGGAGGCTGTGCAAGAGGAAGGGGTGAGCCTTGTACTCACGCCTGCTACTTCCACGAAACACATCACCACGCGGCCAAAACGGATTCCCGGGTGCACTAGATAGTCCCAAGGGAGTTGAAGAGTAGGCGCGCACCTCCTGCCAAATCACGGGAGCAGTAGTGGCACGCCTGCCAGTAAGAGGCTGTGCACTGTGAGGCACATGTGCTAAAGAAGGCGGTGAGTCTTGTACTCACGCCCGCCACTTCCACGAAACACATCACCACGCGGTTAAAATGAATTCCCGCGTGCACTAGATAGTCCCAGGGGAGTTGGGGGGTAGGCGCGCACCTCCTGAAAGTCACGGGAGTCGTGGTGGCACGCCTCCGAGTGAGAGGCTGTGCACTATGAGGCACATGTGCTAAAGAAGGCGGTGAGCCTTGTACTCACGCCTGCCACTTTTACGAAACGCATGACAACGCCTCCAAAATAAAATCCCAGGTGCACTAGACCCAGCGGAACCTCGGCAAGGGACGTACAACTCCGGGAAATCACGGGCGACGGAGTGGCATGCGTGAGAGTGGGAGGCTGTGGAAGAGGAAGGGGTGAGGCTTGTACTCACGCCTGCTACTTCCACGAAACACATCACCACGCGGCCAAAAGGGATTTCCGGGTGCACAAGATAGTCCCAGGGGAGTTGGAGAGTAGGCGCGCACCTCCTGCCAAATCACGGGAGCCGTAGTGGCACGCCTGCCAGTGAGCTGCCAGTGAGAGGCTGTGCACTGTCAGGCACATGTCCTAAAGAAGGCGGTGCGCCTTCTACTCACGCCTGCCACTTCCACGAAACGCATGACAACGCCTCCAAAATGAAATCACAGGTGCAATAGACCCAGGGGAACCTCGGCAATAGACGCGCAACTCCGGGAAATCACGGGCGACGGAGTGGCATGCGTGAGAGTGGGAGGCTGTGCAAGAGGAAGGGGTGAGCCTTGTACTCACGCCTACTACTTCCACGAAACACATCACCACGCGGCCAAAACGGATTCCCGGGTGCACTAGATAGTCCCAGGGGAGTTGGAGAGTGGGCGCGCACCTCCTGCCAGATCACGGGAGCCGTAGTGGCACGCCTGCCAGTGAGAGGCTGTGCAACTTGAGGCACATGTGCTAAAGAAGGCGGTCAGTCTGGTACTCACGCCCGCCACTTCCACGAAACACATCACCACGCGGTTAAAATGGATTCCCGCGTGCACTAGATAGTCCCAGGGGAGTTGGGGGATAGGCGCGCACCTCCTGCAAGTCACGGGAGTCGTGGTGGCACGCCTCCGAGTGAGAGGCTGTGCACTATGAGGCACATGTGCTAAAGAAGGCGGTGAGCCTTGTACTCACGCCTGCCACTTTTACGAAACGCATGACAACGCCTCCAAAATAAAATCCCAGGTGCACTAGACCCAGGGGTACCTCGGCAAGGGACGTACAACTCCGGGAAATCACGGGCGACGGAGTGGCATGCGTGAGAGTGGGAGGCTGTGCAAGAGGAAGGGGTGAGGCTTGTACTCACGCCTGCTACTTCCACGAAACACATCACCACGCGGCCAAAACGGATTTCCGGGTGCACAAGATAGTCCCAGGGGAGTTGGAGAGTAGGCGCGCACCTCCTGTCAAATCACGGGAGCCGTAGTGGCACGCCTGCCAGTGAGCTGCCAGTGAGAGGCTGTGAACTGTCAGTCAAATGTCCTAAAGAAGGCGGTGAGCCTTGTACTCACGCCTGCCACTTCCACGAAACGCATGACAACGCCTCCAAAATAAAATCCCAGGTGCAATAGACCCAGGGGAACCTCGGCAATAGACGCGCAGCTCCGGGAAATCACGGGCGACGGAGTGGCATGCGTGAGAGTGGGAGGCTGTGCAAGAGGAAGGGGTGAGCCTTGTACTCACGCCTGCTACTTCCACAAAACACATCACCACGCGGCCAAAACGGATTCCCGGGTGCACTAGATAGTCCCAGGGGAGTTGGAGAGTAGGCGCGCACCTCCTGCCAGATCACGGGAGCCGTAGTGGCACGCCTGCCAGTGAGAGGCTGTGCACTGTGAGGCACATGTGCTAAAGAAGGCGGTGAGTCTTGTACTGACGCCTGCCACTTCCACGAAACACATCGCCACGCGGCTAAAATGGATTCCCGCGTGCTCTCGACAGTCCCAGGGGAGTTTGGGGATACGCGCGCACCTCCTGCAAGTAACGGGAGGCGTGGTGGCACGCCTCCGAGTGAGAGTCTGTGCACTATGAGGCACATGTGCTAAAGAAGGCGGTGAGCCCTGTACTCACGCCTGCCACTTCCACGAAACGCATGACAACGCCTCCAAAATGAAATCCCAGGTGCACTAGACCCAGGGGAACCTCCGCAATAGACGCGCAACTCCGGGAAATCACGGGCGACGGAGTGGCATGCGTGAGAGTTGGAGGCTGTGCAAGAGGAAGGGGTGAGTCTTGTACTCACGCCTGCTACTTCCACGAAACACATGACCACGCGGCCAAAACGGATTCCCGGGTGCAGTAGATAGTCCCAGGGGAGTTGGAGAGTGGGCGCGCACCTCCTGCCAAATCACGGGAGCCGTAGTGGCACGCCTGCCAGTGAGAGGCTGTGCACTGTGAGGCACCTGTCCTAAAGAGGGCGGTGAGCCTTGTACTCACGCCTGCCACTTCCACGAAACGCATGACAACGCCTCCAAAATGAAATCCCAGGTGCACTAGACCCAGGGGAGCCTCGGCAATAGACGCGCAACTCTGGGAAATCACGGGCGACGGAGTGGCATGCGTGAGAGTGGGAGGCTGTGCAAGAGGAAGGGGTGAGCCTTGTACTCACGCCTGCTACTTCCACGAAACACATCACCACGCGGCCAAAACGGATTCCCGGGTGCACTAGATAGTCCCAAGGGAGTTGAAGAGTAGGCGCGCACCTCCTGCCAAATCACGGGAGCAGTAGTGGCACGCCTGCCAGTAAGAGGCTGTGCACTGTGAGGCACATGTGCTAAAGAAGGCGGTGAGTCTTGTACTCACGCCCGCCACTTCCACGAAACACATCACCACGCGGTTAAAATGAATTCCCGCGTGCACTAGATAGTCCCAGGGGAGTTGAGGGGTAGGCGCGCACCTCCTGAAAGTCACGGGAGTCGTGGTGGCACGCCTCCGAGTGAGAGGCTGTGCACTATGAGGCACATGTGCTAAAGAAGGCGGTGAGCCTTGTACTCACGCCTGCCACTTTTACGAAACGCATGACAACGCCTCCAAAATAAAATCCCAGGTGCACTAGACCCAGCGGAACCTCGGCAAGGGACGTACAACTCCGGGAAATCACGGGCGACGGAGTGGCATGCGTGAGAGTGGGAGGCTGTGGAAGAGGAAGGGGTGAGGCTTGTACTCACGCCTGCTACTTCCACGAAACACATCACCACGCGGCCAAAAGGGATTTCCGGGTGCACAAGATAGTCCCAGGGGAGTTGGAGAGTAGGCGCGCACCTCCTGCCAAATCACGGGAGCCGTAGTGGCACGCCTGCCAGTGAGCTGCCAGTGAGAGGCTGTGCACTGTCAGGCACATGTCCTAAAGAAGGCGGTGCGCCTTCTACTCACGCCTGCCACTTCCACGAAACGCATGACAACGCCTCCAAAATGAAATCACAGGTGCAATAGACCCAGGGGAACCTCGGCAATAGACGCGCAACTCCGGGAAATCACGGGCGACGGAGTGGCATGCGTGAGAGTGGGAGGCTGTGCAAGAGGAAGGGGTGAGCCTTGTACTCACGCCTACTACTTCCACGAAACACATCACCACGCGGCCAAAACGGATTCCCGGGTGCACTAGATAGTCCCAGGGGAGTTGGAGAGTGGGCGCGCACCTCCTGCCAGATCACGGGAGCCGTAGTGGCACGCCTGCCAGTGAGAGGCTGTGCAACTTGAGGCACATGTGCTAAAGAAGGCGGTCAGTCTGGTACTCACGCCCGCCACTTCCACGAAACACATCACCACGCGGTTAAAATGGATTCCCGCGTGCACTAGATAGTCCCAGGGGAGTTGGGGGATAGGCGCGCACCTCCTGCAAGTCACGGGAGTCGTGGTGGCACGCCTCCGAGTGAGAGGCTGTGCACTATGAGGCACATGTGCTAAAGAAGGCGGTGAGCCTTGTACTCACGCCTGCCACTTTTACGAAACGCATGACAACGCCTCCAAAATAAAATCCCAGGTGCACTAGACCCAGGGGTACCTCGGCAAGGGACGCACAACTCCGGGAAATCACGGGCGACGGAGTGGCATGCGTGAGAGTGGGAGGCTGTGCAAGAGGAAGGGGTGAGGCTTGTACTCACGCCTGCTACTTCCACGAAACACATCACCACGCGGCCAAAACGGATTTCCGGGTGCACAAGATAGTCCCAGGGGAGTTGGAGAGTAGGCGCGCACCTCCTGTCAAATCACGGGAGCCGTAGTGGCACGCCTGCCAGTGAGCTGCCAGTGAGAGGCTGTGAACTGTCAGTCAAATGTCCTAAAGAAGGCGGTGAGCCTTGTACTCACGCCTGCCACTTCCACGAAACGCATGACAACGCCTCCAAAATAAAATCCCAGGTGCAATAGACCCAGGGGAACCTCGGCAATAGACGCGCAGCTCCGGGAAATCACGGGCGACGGAGTGGCATGCGTGAGAGTTGGAGGCTGTGCAAGAGGAAGGGGTGAGCCTTGTACTCACGCCTGCTACTTCCACAAAACACATCACCACGCGGCCAAAACGGATTCCCGGGTGCACTAGATAGTCCCAGGGGAGTTGGAGAGTAGGCGCGCACCTCCTGCCAGATCACGGGAGCCGTAGTGGCACGCCTGCCAGTGAGAGGCTGTGCACTGTGAGGCACATGTGCTAAAGAAGGCGGTGAGTCTTGTACTGACGCCTGCCACTTCCACGAAACACATCGCCACGCGGCTAAAATGGATTCCCGCGTGCTCTCGACAGTCCCAGGGGAGTTTGGGGATACGCGCGCACCTCCTGCAAGTAACGGGAGGCGTGGTGGCACGCCTCCGAGTGAGAGTCTGTGCACTATGAGGCACATGTGCTAAAGAAGGCGGTGAGCCCTGTACTCACGCCTGCCACTTCCACGAAACGCATGACAACGCCTCCAAAATGAAATCCCAGGTGCACTAGACCCAGGGGAACCTCCGCAATAGACGCGCAACTCCGGGAAATCACGGGCGACGGAGTGGCATGCGTGAGAGTTGGAGGCTGTGCAAGAGGAAGGGGTGAGTCTTGTACTCACGCCTGCTACTTCCACGAAACACATGACCACGCGGCCAAAACGGATTCCCGGGTGCAGTAGATAGTCCCAGGGGAGTTGGAGAGTGGGCGCGCACCTCCTGCCAAATCACGGGAGCCGTAGTGGCACGCCTGCCAGTGAGAGGCTGTGCACTGTGAGGCACCTGTCCTAAAGAGGGCGGTGAGCCTTGTACTCACGCCTGCCACTTCCACGAAACGCATGACAACGCCTCCAAAATGAAATCCCAGGTGCACTAGACCCAGGGGAGCCTCGGCAATAGACGCGCAACTCTGGGAAATCACGGGCGACGGAGTGGCATGCGTGAGAGTGGGAGGCTGTGCAAGAGGAAGGGGTGAGCCTTGTACTCACGCCTGCTACTTCCACGAAACACATCACCACGCGGCCAAAACGGATTCCCGGGTGCACTAGATAGTCCCAAGGGAGTTGAAGAGTAGGCGCGCACCTCCTGCCAAATCACGGGAGCAGTAGTGGCACGCCTGCCAGTAAGAGGCTGTGCACTGTGAGGCACATGTGCTAAAGAAGGCGGTGAGTCTTGTACTCACGCCCGCCACTTCCACGAAACACATCACCACGCGGTTAAAATGAATTCCCGCGTGCACTAGATAGTCCCAGGGGAGTTGAGGGGTAGGCGCGCACCTCCTGAAAGTCACGGGAGTCGTGGTGGCACGCCTCCGAGTGAGAGGCTGTGCACTATGAGGCACATGTGCTAAAGAAGGCGGTGAGCCTTGTACTCACGCCTGCCACTTTTACGAAACGCATGACAACGCCTCCAAAATAAAATCCCAGGTGCACTAGACCCAGCGGAACCTCGGCAAGGGACGTACAACTCCGGGAAATCACGGGCGACGGAGTGGCATGCGTGAGAGTGGGAGGCTGTGGAAGAGGAAGGGGTGAGGCTTGTACTCACGCCTGCTACTTCCACGAAACACATCACCACGCGGCCAAAAGGGATTTCCGGGTGCACAAGATAGTCCCAGGGGAGTTGGAGAGTAGGCGCGCACCTCCTGCCAAATCACGGGAGCCGTAGTGGCACGCCTGCCAGTGAGCTGCCAGTGAGAGGCTGTGCACTGTCAGGCACATGTCCTAAAGAAGGCGGTGCGCCTTCTACTCACGCCTGCCACTTCCACGAAACGCATGACAACGCCTCCAAAATGAAATCACAGGTGCAATAGACCCAGGGGAACCTCGGCAATAGACGCGCAACTCCGGGAAATCACGGGCGACGGAGTGGCATGCGTGAGAGTGGGAGGCTGTGCAAGAGGAAGGGGTGAGCCTTGTACTCACGCCTACTACTTCCACGAAACACATCACCACGCGGCCAAAACGGATTCCCGGGTGCACTAGATAGTCCCAGGGGAGTTGGAGAGTGGGCGCGCACCTCCTGCCAGATCACGGGAGCCGTAGTGGCACGCCTGCCAGTGAGAGGCTGTGCAACTTGAGGCACATGTGCTAAAGAAGGCGGTCAGTCTGGTACTCACGCCCGCCACTTCCACGAAACACATCACCACGCGGTTAAAATGGATTCCCGCGTGCACTAGATAGTCCCAGGGGAGTTGGGGGATAGGCGCGCACCTCCTGCAAGTCACGGGAGTCGTGGTGGCACGCCTCCGAGTGAGAGGCTGTGCACTATGAGGCACATGTGCTAAAGAAGGCGGTGAGCCTTGTACTCACGCCTGCCACTTTTACGAAACGCATGACAACGCCTCCAAAATAAAATCCCAGGTGCACTAGACCCAGGGGTACCTCGGCAAGGGACGCACAACTCCGGGAAATCACGGGCGACGGAGTGGCATGCGTGAGAGTGGGAGGCTGTGCAAGAGGAAGGGGTGAGGCTTGTACTCACGCCTGCTACTTCCACGAAACACATCACCACGCGGCCAAAACGGATTTCCGGGTGCACAAGATAGTCCCAGGGGAGTTGGAGAGTAGGCGCGCACCTCCTGTCAAATCACGGGAGCCGTAGTGGCACGCCTGCCAGTGAGCTGCCAGTGAGAGGCTGTGAACTGTCAGTCAAATGTCCTAAAGAAGGCGGTGAGCCTTGTACTCACGCCTGCCACTTCCACGAAACGCATGACAACGCCTCCAAAATAAAATCCCAGGTGCAATAGACCCAGGGGAACCTCGGCAATAGACGCGCAGCTCCGGGAAATCACGGGCGACGGAGTGGCATGCGTGAGAGTTGGAGGCTGTGCAAGAGGAAGGGGTGAGCCTTGTACTCACGCCTGCTACTTCCACAAAACACATCACCACGCGGCCAAAACGGATTCCCGGGTGCACTAGATAGTCCCAGGGGAGTTGGAGAGTAGGCGCGCACCTCCTGCCAGATCACGGGAGCCGTAGTGGCACGCCTGCCAGTGAGAGGCTGTGCACTGTGAGGCACATGTGCTAAAGAAGGCGGTGAGTCTTGTACTGACGCCTGCCACTTCCACGAAACACATCGCCACGCGGCTAAAATGGATTCCCGCGTGCTCTCGACAGTCCCAGGGGAGTTTGGGGATACGCGCGCACCTCCTGCAAGTAACGGGAGGCGTGGTGGCACGCCTCCGAGTGAGAGTCTGTGCACTATGAGGCACATGTGCTAAAGAAGGCGGTGAGCCCTGTACTCACGCCTGCCACTTCCACGAAACGCATGACAACGCCTCCAAAATGAAATCCCAGGTGCACTAGACCCAGGGGAACCTCCGCAATAGACGCGCAACTCCGGGAAATCACGGGCGACGGAGTGGCATGCGTGAGAGTTGGAGGCTGTGCAAGAGGAAGGGGTGAGTCTTGTACTCACGCCTGCTACTTCCACGAAACACATGACCACGCGGCCAAAACGGATTCCCGGGTGCAGTAGATAGTCCCAGGGGAGTTGGAGAGTGGGCGCGCACCTCCTGCCAAATCACGGGAGCCGTAGTGGCACGCCTGCCAGTGAGAGGCTGTGCACTGTGAGGCACCTGTCCTAAAGAGGGCGGTGAGCCTTGTACTCACGCCTGCCACTTCCACGAAACGCATGACAACGCCTCCAAAATGAAATCCCAGGTGCACTAGACCCAGGGGAGCCTCGGCAATAGACGCGCAACTCTGGGAAATCACGGGCGACGGAGTGGCATGCGTGAGAGTGGGAGGCTGTGCAAGAGGAAGGGGTGAGCCTTGTACTCACGCCTGCTACTTCCACGAAACACATCACCACGCGGCCAAAACGGATTCCCGGGTGCACTAGATAGTCCCAAGGGAGTTGAAGAGTAGGCGCGCACCTCCTGCCAAATCACGGGAGCAGTAGTGGCACGCCTGCCAGTAAGAGGCTGTGCACTGTGAGGCACATGTGCTAAAGAAGGCGGTGAGTCTTGTACTCACGCCCGCCACTTCCACGAAACACATCACCACGCGGTTAAAATGAATTCCCGCGTGCACTAGATAGTCCCAGGGGAGTTGGGGGGTAGGCGCGCACCTCCTGAAAGTCACGGGAGTCGTGGTGGCACGCCTCCGAGTGAGAGGCTGTGCACTATGAGGCACATGTGCTAAAGAAGGCGGTGAGCCTTGTACTCACGCCTGCCACTTTTACGAAACGCATGACAACGCCTCCAAAATAAAATCCCAGGTGCACTAGACCCAGCGGAACCTCGGCAAGGGACGTACAACTCCGGGAAATCACGGGCGACGGAGTGGCATGCGTGAGAGTGGGAGGCTGTGGAAGAGGAAGGGGTGAGGCTTGTACTCACGCCTGCTACTTCCACGAAACACATCACCACGCGGCCAAAAGGGATTTCCGGGTGCACAAGATAGTCCCAGGGGAGTTGGAGAGTAGGCGCGCACCTCCTGCCAAATCACGGGAGCCGTAGTGGCACGCCTGCCAGTGAGCTGCCAGTGAGAGGCTGTGCACTGTCAGGCACATGTCCTAAAGAAGGCGGTGCGCCTTCTACTCACGCCTGCCACTTCCACGAAACGCATGACAACGCCTCCAAAATGAAATCACAGGTGCAATAGACCCAGGGGAACCTCGGCAATAGACGCGCAACTCCGGGAAATCACGGGCGACGGAGTGGCATGCGTGAGAGTGGGAGGCTGTGCAAGAGGAAGGGGTGAGCCTTGTACTCACGCCTACTACTTCCACGAAACACATCACCACGCGGCCAAAACGGATTCCCGGGTGCACTAGATAGTCCCAGGGGAGTTGGAGAGTAGGCGCGCACCTCCTGCCAGATCACGGGAGCCGTAGTGGCACGCCTGCCAGTGAGAGGCTGTGCAACTTGAGGCACATGTGCTAAAGAAGGCGGTCAGTCTGGTACTCACGCCCGCCACTTCCACGAAACACATCACCACGCGGTTAAAATGGATTCCCGCGTGCACTAGATAGTCCCAGGGGAGTTGGGGGATAGGCGCGCACCTCCTGCAAGTCACGGGAGTCGTGGTGGCACGCCTCCGAGTGAGAGGCTGTGCACTATGAGGCACATGTGCTAAAGAAGGCGGTGAGCCTTGTACTCACGCCTGCCACTTTTACGAAACGCATGACAACGCCTCCAAAATAAAATCCCAGGTGCACTAGACCCAGGGGTACCTCGGCAAGGGACGCACAACTCCGGGAAATCACGGGCGACGGAGTGGCATGCGTGAGAGTGGGAGGCTGTGCAAGAGGAAGGGGTGAGGCTTGTACTCACGCCTGCTACTTCCACGAAACACATCACCACGCGGCCAAAACGGATTTCCGGGTGCACAAGATAGTCCCAGGGGAGTTGGAGAGTAGGCGCGCACCTCCTGTCAAATCACGGGAGCCGTAGTGGCACGCCTGCCAGTGAGCTGCCAGTGAGAGGCTGTGAACTGTCAGTCAAATGTCCTAAAGAAGGCGGTGAGCCTTGTACTCACGCCTGCCACTTTCACGAAACGCATGACAACGCCTCCAAAATAAAATCCCAGGTGCAATAGACCCAGGGGAACCTCGGAAATAGACGCGCAGCTCCGGGAAATCACGGGCGACGGAGTGGCATGCGTGAGAGTGGGAGGCTGTGCAAGAGGAAGGGGTGAGCCTTGTACTCACGCCTGCTACTTCCACAAAACACATCACCACGCGGCCAAAACGGATTCCCGGGTGCACTAGATAGTCCCAGGGGAGTTGGAGAGTAGGCGCGCACCTCCTGCCAGATCACGGGAGCCGTAGTGGCACGCCTGCCAGTGAGAGGCTGTGCACTGTGAGGCACATGTGCTAAAGAAGGCGGTCAGTCTTGTACTGACGCCTGCCACTTCCACGAAACACATCGCCACGCGGCTAAAATGGATTCCCGCGTGCTCTCGACAGTCCCAGGGGAGTTTGGGGATAGGCGCGCACCTCCTGCAAGTAACGGGAGGCGTGGTGGCACGCCTCCGAGTGAGAGTCTGTGCACTATGAGGCACATGTGCTAAAGAAGGCGGTGAGCCCTGTACTCACGCCTGCCACTTCCACGAAACGCATGACAACGCCTCCAAAATGAAATCCCAGGTGCACTAGACCCAGGGGAACCTCCGCAATAGACGCGCAACTCCGGGAAATCACGGGCGACGGAGTGGCATGCGTGAGAGTTGGAGGCTGTGCAAGAGGAAGGGGTGAGTCTTGTACTCACGCCTGCTACTTCCACGAAACACATGACCACGCGGCCAAAACGGATTCCCGGGTGCAGTAGATAGTCCCAGGGGAGTTGGAGAGTGGGCGCGCACCTCCTGCCAAATCACGGGAGCCGTAGTGGCACGCCTGCCAGTGAGAGGCTGTGCACTGTGAGGCACCTGTCCTAAAGAGGGCGGTGAGCCTTGTACTCACGCCTGCCACTTCCACGAAACGCATGACAACGCCTCCAAAATGAAATCCCAGGTGCACTAGACCCAGGGGAGCCTCGGCAATAGACGCGCAACTCTGGGAAATCACGGGCGACGGAGTGGCATGCGTGAGAGTGGGAGGCTGTGCAAGAGGAAGGGGTGAGCCTTGTACTCACGCCTGCTACTTCCACGAAACACATCACCACGCGGCCAAAACGGATTCCCGGGTGCACTAGATAGTCCCAAGGGAGTTGAAGAGTAGGCGCGCACCTCCTGCCAAATCACGGGAGCAGTAGTGGCACGCCTGCCAGTAAGAGGCTGTGCACTGTGAGGCACATGTGCTAAAGAAGGCGGTGAGTCTTGTACTCACGCCCGCCACTTCCACGAAACACATCACCACGCGGTTAAAATGAATTCCCGCGTGCACTAGATAGTCCCAGGGGAGTTGGGGGGTAGGCGCGCACCTCCTGAAAGTCACGGGAGTCGTGGTGGCACGCCTCCGAGTGAGAGGCTGTGCACTATGAGGCACATGTGCTAAAGAAGGCGGTGAGCCTTGTACTCACGCCTGCCACTTTTACGAAACGCATGACAACGCCTCCAAAATAAAATCCCAGGTGCACTAGACCCAGCGGAACCTCGGCAAGGGACGTACAACTCCGGGAAATCACGGGCGACGGAGTGGCATGCGTGAGAGTGGGAGGCTGTGGAAGAGGAAGGGGTGAGGCTTGTACTCACGCCTGCTACTTCCACGAAACACATCACCACGCGGCCAAAAGGGATTTCCGGGTGCACAAGATAGTCCCAGGGGAGTTGGAGAGTAGGCGCGCACCTCCTGCCAAATCACGGGAGCCGTAGTGGCACGCCTGCCAGTGAGCTGCCAGTGAGAGGCTGTGCACCGTCAGGCACATGTCCTAAAGAAGGCGGTGCGCCTTCTACTCACGCCTGCCACTTCCACGAAACGCATGACAACGCCTCCAAAATGAAATCACAGGTGCAATAGACCCAGGGGAACCTCGGCAATAGACGCGCAACTCCGGGAAATCACGGGCGACGGAGTGGCATGCGTGAGAGTGGGAGGCTGTGCAAGAGGAAGGGGTGAGCCTTGTACTCACGCCTACTACTTCCACGAAACACATCACCACGCGGCCAAAACGGATTCCCGGGTGCACTAGATAGTCCCAGGAAAGTTGGAGAGTAGGCGCGCACCTCCTGCCAGATCACGGGAGCCGTAGTGGCACGCCTGCCAGTGAGAGGCTGTGCAACTTGAGGCACATGTGCTAAAGAAGGCGGTCAGTCTGGTACTCACGCCCGCCACTTCCACGAAACACATCACCACGCGGTTAAAATGGATTCCCGCGTGCACTAGATAGTCCCAGGGGAGTTGGGGGATAGGCGCGCACCTCCTGCAAGTCACGGGAGTCGTGGTGGCACGCCTCCGAGTGAGAGGCTGTGCACTATGAGGCACATGTGCTAAAGAAGGCGGTGAGCCTTGTACTCACGCCTGCCACTTTTACGAAA
>NW_028290796.1:0-97000 GCF_964205215.1 Stylophora pistillata | reverse complement strand
TGGGATTTCATTTTGGAGGCGTTGTCATGCGTTTCGTGGAAGTGGCAGGCGTGAGTACAAGGCTCACCGCCTTCTTTAGCACATGTGCCTCATAGTGCACAGACTCTCACTCGGAGGCGTGCCACCACGCCTCCCGTTACTTGCAGGAGGTGCGCGCCTATCCCCAAACTCCCCTGGGACTGTCGAGAGCACGCGGGAATCCATTTTAGCCGCGTGGCGATGTGTTTCGTGGAAGTGGCAGGCGTCAGTACAAGACTGACCGCCTTCTTTAGCACATGTGCCTCACAGTGCACAGCCTCTCACTGGCAGGCGTGCCACTACGGCTCCCGTGATCTGGCAGGAGGTGCGCGCCTACTCTCCAACTCCCCTGGGACTATCTAGTGCACCCGGGAATCCGTTTTGGCCGCGTGGTGATGTGTTTTGTGGAAGTAGCAGGCGTGAGTACAAGGCTCACCCCTTCCTCTTGCACAGCCTCCCACTCTCACGCATGCCACTCCGTCGCCCGTGATTTCCCGGAGTTGTGCGTCCCTTGCCGAGGTACCCCTGGGTCTAGTGCACCTGGGATTTTATTTTGGAGGCGTTGTCATGCGTTTCGTGGAAGTGGCAGGCGTGAGTACAAGGCTCACCGCCTTCTTTAGGACATTTGACTGACAGTTCACAGCCTCTCACTGGCAGCTCACTGGCAGGCGTGCCACTACGGCTCCCGTGATTTGACAGGAGGTGCGCGCCTACTCTCCAACTCCCCTGGGACTATCTTGTGCACCCGGAAATCCGTTTTGGCCGCGTGGTGATGTGTTTCGTGGAAGTAGCAGGCGTGAGTACAAGCCTCACCCCTTCCTCTTGCACAGCCTCCCACTCTCACGCATGCCACTCCGTCGCCCGTGATTTCCCGGAGTTGTGCGTCCCTTGCCGAGGTACCCCTGGGTCTAGTGCACCTGGGATTTTATTTTGGAGGCGTTGTCATGCGTTTCGTAAAAGTGGCAGGCGTGAGTACAAGGCTCACCGCCTTCTTTAGCACATGTGCCTCATAGTGCACAGCCTCTCACTCGGAGGCGTGCCACCACGACTCCCGTGACTTGCAGGAGGTGCGCGCCTATCCCCCAACTCCCCTGGGACTATCTAGTGCACGCGGGAATCCATTTTAACCGCGTGGTGATGTGTTTCGTGGAAGTGGCGGGCGTGAGTACCAGACTGACCGCCTTCTTTAGCACATGTGCCGCAAGTTGCACAGCCTCTCACTGGCAGGCGTGCCACTACGGCTCCCGTGATCTGGCAGGAGGTGCGCGCCTACTCTCCAACTCCCCTGGGACTATCTAGTGCACCCGGGAATCCGTTTTGGCCGCGTGGTGATGTGTTTCGTGGAAGTAGTAGGCGTGAGTACAAGGCTCACCCCTTCCTCTTGCACAGCCTCCCACTCTCACGCATGCCACTCCGTCGCCCGTGATTTCCCGGAGTTGCGCGTCTATTGCCGAGGTTCCCCTGGGTCTATTGCACCTGTGATTTCATTTTGGAGGCGTTGTCATGCGTTTCGTGGAAGTGGCAGGCGTGAGTAGAAGGCGCACCGCCTTCTTTAGGACATGTGCCTGACAGTGCACAGCCTCTCACTGGCAGCTCACTGGCAGGCGTGCCACTACGGCTCCCGTGATTTGGCAGGAGGTGCGCGCCTACTCTCCAACTCCCCTGGGACTATCTTGTGCACCCGGAAATCCCTTTTGGCCGCGTGGTGATGTGTTTCGTGGAAGTAGCAGGCGTGAGTACAAGCCTCACCCCTTCCTCTTCCACAGCCTCCCACTCTCACGCATGCCACTCCGTCGCCCGTGATTTCCCGGAGTTGTACGTCCCTTGCCGAGGTTCCGCTGGGTCTAGTGCACCTGGGATTTTATTTTGGAGGCGTTGTCATGCGTTTCGTAAAAGTGGCAGGCGTGAGTACAAGGCTCACCGCCTTCTTTAGCACATGTGCCTCATAGTGCACAGCCTCTCACTCGGAGGCGTGCCACCACGACTCCCGTGACTTTCAGGAGGTGCGCGCCTACCCCCCAACTCCCCTGGGACTATCTAGTGCACGCGGGAATTCATTTTAACCGCGTGGTGATGTGTTTCGTGGAAGTGGCGGGCGTGAGTACAAGACTCACCGCCTTCTTTAGCACATGTGCCTCACAGTGCACAGCCTCTTACTGGCAGGCGTGCCACTACTGCTCCCGTGATTTGGCAGGAGGTGCGCGCCTACTCTTCAACTCCCTTGGGACTATCTAGTGCACCCGGGAATCCGTTTTGGCCGCGTGGTGATGTGTTTCGTGGAAGTAGCAGGCGTGAGTACAAGGCTCACCCCTTCCTCTTGCACAGCCTCCCACTCTCACGCATGCCACTCCGTCGCCCGTGATTTCCCAGAGTTGCGCGTCTATTGCCGAGGCTCCCCTGGGTCTAGTGCACCTGGGATTTCATTTTGGAGGCGTTGTCATGCGTTTCGTGGAAGTGGCAGGCGTGAGTACAAGGCTCACCGCCCTCTTTAGGACAGGTGCCTCACAGTGCACAGCCTCTCACTGGCAGGCGTGCCACTACGGCTCCCGTGATTATGCAGGAGGTGCGCGCCCACTCTCCAACTCCCCTGGGACTATCTACTGCACCCGGGAATCCGTTTTGGCCGCGTGGTCATGTGTTTCGTGGAAGTAGCAGGCGTGAGTACAAGACTCACCCCTTCCTCTTGCACAGCCTCCAACTCTCACGCATGCCACTCCGTCGCCCGTGATTTCCCGGAGTTGCGCGTCTATTGCGGAGGTTCCCCTGGGTCTAGTGCACCTGGGATTTCATTTTGGAGGCGTTGTCATGCGTTTCGTGGAAGTGGCAGGCGTGAGTACAAGACTCACCGTCTTCTTTAGCACATGTGCCTCATAGTGCACAGACTCTCACTGGGAGGCGTGCCACCACGCCTCCCGTTACTTGCAGGAGGTGCGCGCCTATCCCCAAACTCCCCTGGGACTGTCGAGAGCACGCGGGAATCCATTTTAGCCGCGTGGCGATGTGTTTCGTGGAAGTGGCAGGCGTCAGTACAAGACTGACCGCCTTCTTTAGCACATGTGCCTCACAGTGCACAGCCTCTCACTGGCAGGCGTGCCACTACGGCTCCCGTGATCTGGCAGGAGGTGCGCGCCTACTCTCCAACTCCCCTGGGACTATCTAGTGCACCCGGGAATCCGTTTTGGCCGCGTGGTGATGTGTTTTGTGGAAGTAGCAGGCGTGAGTACAAGGCTCACCCCTTCCTCTTGCACAGCCTCCCACTCTCACGCATGCCACTCCGTCGCCCGTGATTTCCCGGAGCTGCGCGTCTATTGCCGAGGTTCCCCTGGGTCTATTGCACCTGGGATTTTATTTTGGAGGCGTTGTCATGCGTTTCGTGGAAGTGGCAGGCGTGAGTACAAGGCTCACCGCCTTCTTTAGGACATTTGACTGACAGTTCACAGCCTCTCACTGGCAGCTCACTGGCAGGCGTGCCACTACGGCTCCCGTGATTTGACAGGAGGTGCGCGCCTACTCTCCAACTCCCCTGGGACTATCTTGTGCACCCGGAAATCCGTTTTGGCCGCGTGGTGATGTGTTTCGTGGAAGTAGCAGGCGTGAGTACAAGCCTCACCCCTTCCTCTTGCACAGCCTCCCACTCTCACGCATGCCACTCCGTCGCCCGTGATTTCCCGGAGTTGTGCGTCCCTTGCCGAGGTACCCCTGGGTCTAGTGCACCTGGGATTTTATTTTGGAGGCGTTGTCATGCGTTTCGTAAAAGTGGCAGGCGTGAGTACAAGGCTCACCGCCTTCTTTAGCACATGTGCCTCATAGTGCACAGCCTCTCACTCGGAGGCGTGCCACCACGACTCCCGTGACTTGCAGGAGGTGCGCGCCTATCCCCCAACTCCCCTGGGACTATCTAGTGCACGCGGGAATCCATTTTAACCGCGTGGTGATGTGTTTCGTGGAAGTGGCGGGCGTGAGTACCAGACTGACCGCCTTCTTTAGCACATGTGCCGCAAGTTGCACAGACTCTCACTGGCAGGCGTGCCACTACGGCTCCCGTGATCTGGCAGGAGGTGCGCGCCTACTCTCCAACTCCCCTGGGACTATCTAGTGCACCCGGGAATCCGTTTTGGCCGCGTGGTGATGTGTTTCGTGGAAGTAGTAGGCGTGAGTACAAGGCTCACCCCTTCCTCTTGCACAGCCTCCCACTCTCACGCATGCCACTCCGTCGCCCGTGATTTCCCGGAGTTGCGCGTCTATTGCCGAGGTTCCCCTGGGTCTATTGCACCTGTGATTTCATTTTGGAGGCGTTGTCATGCGTTTCGTGGAAGTGGCAGGCGTGAGTAGAAGGCGCACCGCCTTCTTTAGGACATGTGCCTGACAGTGCACAGCCTCTCACTGGCAGCTCACTGGCAGGCGTGCCACTACGGCTCCCGTGATTTGGCAGGAGGTGCGCGCCTACTCTCCAACTCCCCTGGGACTATCTTGTGCACCCGGAAATCCCTTTTGGCCGCGTGGTGATGTGTTTCGTGGAAGTAGCAGGCGTGAGTACAAGCCTCACCCCTTCCTCTTCCACAGCCTCCCACTCTCACGCATGCCACTCCGTCGCCCGTGATTTCCCGGAGTTGTACGTCCCTTGCCGAGGTTCCGCTGGGTCTAGTGCACCTGGGATTTTATTTTGGAGGCGTTGTCATGCGTTTCGTAAAAGTGGCAGGCGTGAGTACAAGGCTCACCGCCTTCTTTAGCACATGTGCCTCATAGTGCACAGCCTCTCACTCGGAGGCGTGCCACCACGACTCCCGTGACTTTCAGGAGGTGCGCGCCTACCCCCCAACTCCCCTGGGACTATCTAGTGCACGCGGGAATTCATTTTAACCGCGTGGTGATGTGTTTCGTGGAAGTGGCGGGCGTGAGTACAAGACTCACCGCCTTCTTTAGCACATGTGCCTCACAGTGCACAGCCTCTTACTGGCAGGCGTGCCACTACTGCTCCCGTGATTTGGCAGGAGGTGCGCGCCTACTCTTCAACTCCCTTGGGACTATCTAGTGCACCCGGGAATCCGTTTTGGCCGCGTGGTGATGTGTTTCGTGGAAGTAGCAGGCGTGAGTACAAGGCTCACCCCTTCCTCTTGCACAGCCTCCCACTCTCACGCATGCCACTCCGTCGCCCGTGATTTCCCAGAGTTGCGCGTCTATTGCCGAGGCTCCCCTGGGTCTAGTGCACCTGGGATTTCATTTTGGAGGCGTTGTCATGCGTTTCGTGGAAGTGGCAGGCGTGAGTACAAGGCTCACCGCCCTCTTTAGGACAGGTGCCTCACAGTGCACAGCCTCTCACTGGCAGGCGTGCCACTACGGCTCCCGTGATTTGGCAGGAGGTGCGCGCCCACTCTCCAACTCCCCTGGGACTATTTACTGCACCCGGGAATCCGTTTTGGCCGCGTGGTCATGTGTTTCGTGGAAGTAGCAGGCGTGAGTACAAGACTCACCCCTTCCTCTTGCACAGCCTCCAACTCTCACGCATGCCACTCCGTCGCCCGTGATTTCCCGGAGTTGCGCGTCTATTGCGGAGGTTCCCCTGGGTCTAGTGCACCTGGGATTTCATTTTGGAGGCGTTGTCATGCGTTTCGTGGAAGTGGCAGGCGTGAGTACAGGGCTCACCGCCTTCTTTAGCACATGTGCCTCATAGTGCACAGACTCTCACTCGGAGGCGTGCCACCACGCCTCCCGTTACTTGCAGGAGGTGCGCGCCTATCCCCAAACTCCCCTGGGACTGTCGAGAGCACGCGGGAATCCATTTTAGCCGCGTGGCGATGTGTTTCGTGGAAGTGGCAGGCGTCAGTACAAGACTGACCGCCTTCTTTAGCACATGTGCCTCACAGTGCACAGCCTCTCACTGGCAGGCGTGCCACTACGGCTCCCGTGATCTGGCAGGAGGTGCGCGCCTACTCTCCAACTCCCCTGGGACTATCTAGTGCACCCGGGAATCCGTTTTGGCCGCGTGGTGATGTGTTTTGTGGAAGTAGCAGGCGTGAGTACAAGGCTCACCCCTTCCTCTTGCACAGCCTCCCACTCTCACGCATGCCACTCCGTCGCCCGTGATTTCCCGGAGCTGCGCGTCTATTGCCGAGGTTCCCCTGGGTCTATTGCACCTGGGATTTTATTTTGGAGGCGTTGTCATGCGTTTCGTGAAAGTGGCAGGCGTGAGTACAAGGCTCACCGCCTTCTTTAGGACATTTGACTGACAGTTCACAGCCTCCCACTGGCAGCTCACTGGCAGGCGTGCCACTACGGCTCCCGTGATTTGACAGGAGGTGCGCGCCTACTCTCCAACTCCCCTGGGACTATCTTGTGCACCCGGAAATCCGTTTTGGCCGCGTGGTGATGTGTTTCGTGGAAGTAGCAGGCGTGAGTACAAGCCTCACCCCTTCCTCTTGCACAGCCTCCCACTCTCACGCATGCCACTCCGTCGCCCGTGATTTCCCGGAGTTGTGCGTCCCTTGCCGAGGTACCCCTGGGTCTAGTGCACCTGGGATTTTATTTTGGAGGCGTTGTCATGCGTTTCGTAAAAGTGGCAGGCGTGAGTACAAGGCTCACCGCCTTCTTTAGCACATGTGCCTCATAGTGCACAGCCTCTCACTCGGAGGCGTGCCACCACGACTCCCGTGACTTGCAGGAGGTGCGCGCCTATCCCCCAACTCCCCTGGGACTATCTAGTGCACGCGGGAATCCATTTTAACCGCGTGGTGATGTGTTTCGTGGAAGTGGCGGGCGTGAGTACCAGACTGACCGCCTTCTTTAGCACATGTGCCGCAAGTTGCACAGCCTCTCACTGGCAGGCGTGCCACTACGGCTCCCGTGATCTGGCAGGAGGTGCGCGCCTACTCTCCAACTCCCCTGGGACTATCTAGTGCACCCGGGAATCCGTTTTGGCCGCGTGGTGATGTGTTTCGTGGAAGTTGTAGGCGTGAGTACAAGGCTCACCCCTTCCTCTTGCACAGCCTCCCACTCTCACGCATGCCACTCCGTCGCCCGTGATTTCCCGGAGTTGCGCGTCTATTGCCGAGGTTCCCCTGGGTCTATTGCACCTGTGATTTCATTTTGGAGGCGTTATCATGCGTTTCGTGGAAGTGGCAGGCGTGAGTAGAAGGCGCACCGCCTTCTTTAGGACATGTGCCTGACAGTGCACAGCCTCTCACTGGCAGCTCACTGGCAGGCGTGCCACTACGGCTCCCGTGATTTGGCAGGAGGTGCGCGCCTACTCTCCAACTCCCCTGGGACTATCTTGTGCACCCGGAAATCCCTTTTGGCCGCGTGGTGATGTGTTTCGTGGAAGTAGCAGGCGTGAGTACAAGCCTCACCCCTTCCTCTTCCACAGCCTCCCACTCTCACGCATGCCACTCCGTCGCCCGTGATTTCCCGGAGTTGTACGTCCCTTGCCGAGGTTCCGCTGGGTCTAGTGCACCTGGGATTTTATTTTGGAGGCGTTGTCATGCGTTTCGTAAAAGTGGCAGGCGTGAGTACAAGGCTCACCGCCTTCTTTAGCACATGTGCCTCATAGTGCACAGCCTCTCACTCGGAGGCGTGCCACCACGACTTCCGTGACTTTCAGGAGGTGCGCGCCTACCCCCCAACTCCCCTGGGACTATCTAGTGCACGCGGGAATTCATTTTAACCGCGTGGTGATGTGTTTCGTTGAAGTGGCGGGCGTGAGTACAAGACTCACCGCCTTCTTTAGCACATGTGCCTCACAGTGCACAGCCTCTTACTGGCAGGCGTGCCACTACTGCTCCCGTGATCTGGCAGGAGGTGCGCGCCTACTCTTCAACTCCCTTGGGACTATCTAGTGCACCCGGGAATCCGTTTTGGCCGCGTGGTGATGTGTTTCGTGGAAGTAGCAGGCGTGAGTACAAGGCTCACCCCTTCCTCTTGCACAGCCTCCCACTCTCACGCATGCCACTCCGTCGCCCGTGATTTCCCAGAGTTGCGCGTCTATTGCCGAGGCTCCCCTGGGTCTAGTGCACCTGGGATTTCATTTTGGAGGCGTTGTCATGCGTTTCGTGGAAGTGGCAGGCGTGAGTACAAGGCTCACCGCCCTCTTTAGGACAGGTGCCTCACAGTGCACAGCCTATCACTGGCAGGCGTGCCACTACGGCTCCCGTGATTTGGCAGGAGGTGCGCGCCCACTCTCCAACTCCCCTGGGACTATCTACTGCACCCGGGAATCCGTTTTGGCCGCGTGGTCATGTGTTTCGTGGAAGAAGCAGGCGTGAGTACAAGACTCACCCCTTCCTCTTGCACAGCCTCCAACTCTCACGCATGCCACTCCGTCGCCCGTGATTTCCCGGAGTTGCGCGTCTATTGCGGAGGTTCCCCTGGGTCTAGTGCACCTGGGATTTCATTTTGGAGGCGTTGTCATGCGTTTCGTGGAAGTGGCAGGCGTGAGTACAGGGCTCACCGCCTTCTTTAGCACATGTGCCTCATAGTGCACAGACTCTCACTCGGAGGCGTGCCACCACGCCTCCCGTTACTTGCAGGAGGTGCGCGCCTATCCCCAAACTCCCCTGGGACTGTCGAGAGCACGCGGGAATCCATTTTAGCCGCGTGGCGATGTGTTTCGTGGAAGTGGCAGGCGTCAGTACAAGACTGACCGCCTTCTTTAGCACATGTGCCTCACAGTGCACAGCCTCTCACTGGCAGGCGTGCCACTACGGCTCCCGTGATCTGGCAGGAGGTGCGCGCCTACTCTCCAACTCCCCTGGGACTATCTAGTGCACCCGGGAATCCGTTTTGGCCGCGTGGTGATGTGTTTTGTGGAAGTAGCAGGCGTGAGTACAAGGCTCACCCCTTCCTCTTGCACAGCCTCCCACTCTCACGCATGCCACTCCGTCGCCCGTGATTTCCCGGAGCTGCGCGTCTATTGCCGAGGTTCCCCTGGGTCTATTGCACCTGGGATTTTATTTTGGAGGCGTTGTCATGCGTTTCGTGAAAGTGGCAGGCGTGAGTACAAGGCTCACCGCCTTCTTTAGGACATTTGACTGACAGTTCACAGCCTCTCACTGGCAGCTCACTGGCAGGCGTGCCACTACGGCTCCCGTGATTTGACAGGAGGTGCGCGCCTACTCTCCAACTCCCCTGGGACTATCTTGTGCACCCGGAAATCCGTTTTGGCCGCGTGGTGATGTGTTTCGTGGAAGTAGCAGGCGTGAGTACAAGCCTCACCCCTTCCTCTTGCACAGCCTCCCACTCTCACGCATGCCACTCCGTCGCCCGTGATTTCCCGGAGTTGTGCGTCCCTTGCCGAGGTACCCCTGGGTCTAGTGCACCTGGGATTTTATTTTGGAGGCGTTGTCATGCGTTTCGTAAAAGTGGCAGGCGTGAGTACAAGGCTCACCGCCTTCTTTAGCACATGTGCCTCATAGTGCACAGCCTCTCACTCGGAGGCGTGCCACCACGACTCCCGTGACTTGCAGGAGGTGCGCGCCTATCCCCCAACTCCCCTGGGACTATCTAGTGCACGCGGGAATCCATTTTAACCGCGTGGTGATGTGTTTCGTGGAAGTGGCGGGCGTGAGTACCAGACTGACCGCCTTCTTTAGCACATGTGCCTCAAGTTGCACAGCCTCTCACTGGCAGGCGTGCCACTACGGCTCCCGTGATCTGGCAGGAGGTGCGCGCCTACTCTCCAACTCCCCTGGGACTATCTAGTGCACCCGGGAATCCGTTTTGGCCGCGTGGTGATGTGTTTCGTGGAAGTAGTAGGCGTGAGTACAAGGCTCACCCCTTCCTCTTGCACAGCCTCCCACTCTCACGCATGCCACTCCGTCGCCCGTGATTTCCCGGAGTTGCGCGTCTATTGCCGAGGTTCCCCTGGGTCTATTGCACCTGTGATTTCATTTTGGAGGCGTTGTCATGCGTTTCGTGGAAGTGGCAGGCGTGAGTAGAAGGCGCACCGCCTTCTTTAGGACATGTGCCTGACAGTGCACAGCCTCTCACTGGCAGCTCACTGGCAGGCGTGCCACTACGGCTCCCGTGATTTGGCAGGAGGTGCGCGCCTACTCTCCAACTCCCCTGGGACTATCTTGTGCACCCGGAAATCCCTTTTGGCCGCGTGGTGATGTGTTTCGTGGAAGTAGCAGGCGTGAGTACAAGCCTCACCCCTTCCTCTTCCACAGCCTCCCACTCTCACGCATGCCACTCCGTCGCCCGTGATTTCCCGGAGTTGTACGTCCCTTGCCGAGGTTCCGCTGGGTCTAGTGCACCTGGGATTTTATTTTGGAGGCGTTGTCATGCGTTTCGTAAAAGTGGCAGGCGTGAGTACAAGGCTCACCGCCTTCTTTAGCACATGTGCCTCATAGTGCACAGCCTCTCACTCGGAGGCGTGCCACCACGACTCCCGTGACTTTCAGGAGGTGCGCGCCTACCCCCCAACTCCCCTGGGACTATCTAGTGCACGCGGGAATTCATTTTAACCGCGTGGTGATGTGTTTCGTGGAAGTGGCGGGCGTGAGTACAAGACTCACCGCCTTCTTTAGCACATGTGCCTCACAGTGCACAGCCTCTTACTGGCAGGCGTGCCACTACTGCTCCCGTGATTTGGCAGGAGGTGCGCGCCTACTCTTCAACTCCCTTGGGACTATCTAGTGCACCCGGGAATCCGTTTTGGCCGCGTGGTGATGTGTTTCGTGGAAGTAGCAGGCGTGAGTACAAGGCTCACCCCTTCCTCTTGCACAGCCTCCCACTCTCACGCATGCCACTCCGTCGCCCGTGATTTCCCAGAGTTGCGCGTCTATTGCCGAGGCTCCCCTGGGTCTAGTGCACCTGGGATTTCATTTTGGAGGCGTTGTCATGCGTTTCGTGGAAGTGGCAGGCGTGAGTACAAGGCTCACCGCCCTCTTTAGGACAGGTGCCTCACAGTGCACAGCCTCTCACTGGCAGGCGTGCCACTACGGCTCCCGTGATTTGGCAGGAGGTGCGCGCCCACTCTCCAACTCCCCTGGGACTATCTACTGCACCCGGGAATCCGTTTTGGCCGCGTGGTCATGTGTTTCGTGGAAGTAGCAGGCGTGAGTACAAGACTCACCCCTTCCTCTTGCACAGCCTCCAACTCTCACGCATGCCACTCCGTCGCCCGTGATTTCCCGGAGTTGCGCGTCTATTGCGGAGGTTCCCCTGGGTCTAGTGCACCTGGGATTTCATTTTGGAGGCGTTGTCATGCGTTTCGTGGAAGTGGCAGGCGTGAGTACAGGGCTCACCGCCTTCTTTAGCACATGTGCCTCATAGTGCACAGACTCTCACTCGGAGGCGTGCCACCACGCCTCCCGTTACTTGCAGGAGGTGCGCGCCTATCCCCAAACTCCCCTGGGACTGTCGAGAGCACGCGGGAATCCATTTTAGCCGCGTGGCGATGTGTTTCGTGGAAGTGGCAGGCGTCAGTACAAGACTGACCGCCTTCTTTAGCACATGTGCCTCACAGTGCACAGCCTCTCACTGGCAGGCGTGCCACTACGGCTCCCGTGATCTGGCAGGAGGTGCGCGCCTACTCTCCAACTCCCCTGGGACTATCTAGTGCACCCGGGAATCCGTTTTGGCCGCGTGGTGATGTGTTTTGTGGAAGTAGCAGGCGTGAGTACAAGGCTCACCCCTTCCTCTTGCACAGCCTCCCACTCTCACGCATGCCACTCCGTCGCCCGTGATTTCCCGGAGCTGCGCGTCTATTGCCGAGGTTCCCCTGGGTCTATTGCACCTGGGATTTTATTTTGGAGGCGTTGTCATGCGTTTCGTGAAAGTGGCAGGCGTGAGTACAAGGCTCACCGCCTTCTTTAGGACATTTGACTGACAGTTCACAGCCTCTCACTGGCAGCTCACTGGCAGGCGTGCCACTACGGCTCCCGTGATTTGACAGGAGGTGCGCGCCTACTCTCCAACTCCCCTGGGACTATCTTGTGCACCCGGAAATCCGTTTTGGCCGCGTGGTGATGTGTTTCGTGGAAGTAGCAGGCGTGAGTACAAGCCTCACCCCTTCCTCTTGCACAGCCTCCCACTCTCACGCATGCCACTCCGTCGCCCGTGATTTCCCGGAGTTGTGCGTCCCTTGCCGAGGTACCCCTGGGTCTAGTGCACCTGGGATTTTATTTTGGAGGCGTTGTCATGCGTTTCGTAAAAGTGGCAGGCGTGAGTACAAGGCTCACCGCCTTCTTTAGCACATGTGCCTCATAGTGCACAGCCTCTCACTCGGAGGCGTGCCACCACGACTCCCGTGACTTGCAGGAGGTGCGCGCCTATCCCCCAACTCCCCTGGGACTATCTAGTGCACGCGGGAATCCATTTTAACCGCGTGGTGATGTGTTTCGTGGAAGTGGCGGGCGTGAGTACCAGACTGACCGCCTTCTTTAGCACATGTGCCTCAAGTTGCACAGCCTCTCACTGGCAGGCGTGCCACTACGGCTCCCGTGATCTGGCAGGAGGTGCGCGCCTACTCTCCAACTCCCCTGGGACTATCTAGTGCACCCGGGAATCCGTTTTGGCCGCGTGGTGATGTGTTTCGTGGAAGTAGTAGGCGTGAGTACAAGGCTCACCCCTTCCTCTTGCACAGCCTCCCACTCTCACGCATGCCACTCCGTCGCCCGTGATTTCCCGGAGTTGCGCGTCTATTGCCGAGGTTCCCCTGGGTCTATTGCACCTGTGATTTCATTTTGGAGGCGTTGTCATGCGTTTCGTGGAAGTGGCAGGCGTGAGTAGAAGGCGCACCGCCTTCTTTAGGACATGTGCCTGACAGTGCACAGCCTCTCACTGGCAGCTCACTGGCAGGCGTGCCACTACGGCTCCCGTGATTTGGCAGGAGGTGCGCGCCTACTCTCCAACTCCCCTGGGACTATCTTGTGCACCCGGAAATCCCTTTTGGCCGCGTGGTGATGTGTTTCGTGGAAGTAGCAGGCGTGAGTACAAGCCTCACCCCTTCCTCTTCCACAGCCTCCCACTCTCACGCATGCCACTCCGTCGCCCGTGATTTCCCGGAGTTGTACGTCCCTTGCCGAGGTTCCACTGGGTCTAGTGCACCTGGGATTTTATTTTGGAGGCGTTGTCATGCGTTTCGTAAAAGTGGCAGGCGTGAGTACAAGGCTCACCGCCTTCTTTAGCACATGTGCCTCATAGTGCACAGCCTCTCACTCGGAGGCGTGCCACCACGACTCCCGTGACTTTCAGGAGGTGCGCGCCTACCCCCCAACTCCCCTGGGACTATCTAGTGCACGCGGGAATTCATTTTAACCGCGTGGTGATGTGTTTCGTGGAAGTGGCGGGCGTGAGTACAAGACTCACCGCCTTCTTTAGCACATGTGCCTCACAGTGCACAGCCTCTTACTGGCAGGCGTGCCACTACTGCTCCCGTGATTTGGCAGGAGGTGCGCGCCTACTCTTCAACTCCCTTGGGACTATCTAGTGCACCCGGGAATCCGTTTTGGCCGCGTGGTGATGTGTTTCGTGGAAGTAGCAGGCGTGAGTACAAGGCTCACCCCTTCCTCTTGCACAGCCTCCCACTCTCACGCATGCCACTCCGTCGCCCGTGATTTCCCAGAGTTGCGCGTCTATTGCCGAGGCTCCCCTGGGTCTAGTGCACCTGGGATTTCATTTTGGAGGCGTTGTCATGCGTTTCGTGGAAGTGGCAGGCGTGAGTACAAGGCTCACCGCCCTCTTTAGGACAGGTGCCTCACAGTGCACAGCCTCTCACTGGCAGGCGTGCCACTACGGCTCCCGTGATTTGGCAGGAGGTGCGCGCCCACTCTCCAACTCCCCTGGGACTATCTACTGCACCCGGGAATCCGTTTTGGCCGCGTGGTCATGTGTTTCGTGGAAGTAGCAGGCGTGAGTACAAGACTCACCCCTTCCTCTTGCACAGCCTCCAACTCTCACGCATGCCACTCCGTCGCCCGTGATTTCCCGGAGTTGCGCGTCTATTGCGGAGGTTCCCCTGGGTCTAGTGCACCTGGGATTTCATTTTGGAGGCGTTGTCATGCGTTTCGTGGAAGTGGCAGGCGTGAGTACAGGGCTCACCGCCTTCTTTAGCACATGTGCCTCATAGTGCACAGACTCTCACTCGGAGGCGTGCCACCACGCCTCCCGTTACTTGCAGGAGGTGCGCGCCTATCCCCAAACTCCCCTGGGACTGTCGAGAGCACGCGGGAATCCATTTTAGCCGCGTGGCGATGTGTTTCGTGGAAGTGGCAGGCGTCAGTACAAGACTCACCGCCTTCTTTAGCACATGTGCCTCACAGTGCACAGCCTCTCACTGGCAGGCGTGCCACTACGGCTCCCGTGATCTGGCAGGAGGTGCGCGCCTACTCTCCAACTCCCCTGGGACTATCTAGTGCACCCGGGAATCCGTTTTGGCCGCGTGGTGATGTGTTTTGTGGAAGTAGCAGGCGTGAGTACAAGGCTCACCCCTTCCTCTTGCACAGCCTCCCACTCTCACGCATGCCACTCCGTCGCCCGTGATTTCCCGGAGCTGCGCGTCTATTGCCGAGGTTCCCCTGGGTCTATTGCACCTGGGATTTTATTTTGGAGGCGTTGTCATGCGTTTCGTGGAAGTGGCAGGCGTGAGTACAAGGCTCACCGCCTTCTTTAGGACATTTGACTGACAGTTCACAGCCTCTCACTGGCAGCTCACTGGCAGGCGTGCCACTACGGCTCCCGTGATTTGACAGGAGGTGCGCGCCTACTCTCCAACTCCCCTGGGACTATCTTGTGCACCCGGAAATCCGTTTTGGCCGCGTGGTGATGTGTTTCGTGGAAGTAGCAGGCGTGAGTACAAGCCTCACCCCTTCCTCTTGCACAGCCTCCCACTCTCACGCATGCCACTCCGTCGCCCGTGATTTCCCGGAGTTGTGCGTCCCTTGCCGAGGTACCCCTGGGTCTAGTGCACCTGGGATTTTATTTTGGAGGCGTTGTCATGCGTTTCGTAAAAGTGGCAGGCGTGAGTACAAGGCTCACCGCCTTCTTTAGCACATGTGCCTCATAGTGCACAGCCTCTCACTCGGAGGCGTGCCACCACGACTCCCGTGACTTGCAGGAGGTGCGCGCCTATCCCCCAACTCCCCTGGGACTATCTAGTGCACGCGGGAATCCATTTTAACCGCGTGGTGATGTGTTTCGTGGAAGTGGCGGGCGTGAGTACCAGACTGACCGCCTTCTTTAGCACATGTGCCTCAAGTTGCACAGCCTCTCACTGGCAGGCGTGCCACTACGGCTCCCGTGATCTGGCAGGAGGTGCGCGCCCACTCTCCAACTCCCCTGGGACTATCTAGTGCACCCGGGAATCCGTTTTGGCCGCGTGGTGATGTGTTTCGTGGAAGTAGTAGGCGTGAGTACAAGGCTCACCCCTTCCTCTTGCACAGCCTCCCACTCTCACGCATGCCACTCCGTCGCCCGTGATTTCCCGGAGTTGCGCGTCTATTGCCGAGGTTCCCCTGGGTCTATTGCACCTGTGATTTCATTTTGGAGGCGTTGTCATGCGTTTCGTGGAAGTGGCAGGCGTGAGTAGAAGGCGCACCGCCTTCTTTAGGACATGTGCCTGACAGTGCACAGCCTCTCACTGGCAGCTCACTGGCAGGCGTGCCACTACGGCTCCCGTGATTTGGCAGGAGGTGCGCGCCTACTCTCCAACTCCCCTGGGACTATCTTGTGCACCCGGAAATCCCTTTTGGCCGCGTGGTGATGTGTTTCGTGGAAGTAGCAGGCGTGAGTACAAGCCTCACCCCTTCCTCTTCCACAGCCTCCCACTCTCACGCATGCCACTCCGTCGCCCGTGATTTCCCGGAGTTGTACGTCCCTTGCCGAGGTTGCGCTGGGTCTAGTGCACCTGGGATTTTATTTTGGAGGCGTTGTCATGCGTTTCGTAAAAGTGGCAGGCGTGAGTACAAGGCTCACCGCCTTCTTTAGCACATGTGCCTCATAGTGCACAGCCTCTCACTCGGAGGCGTGCCACCACGACTCCCGTGACTTTCAGGAGGTGCGCGCCTACCCCCCAACTCCCCTGGGACTATCTAGTGCACGCGGGAATTCATTTTAACCGCGTGGTGATGTGTTTCGTGGAAGTGGCGGGCGTGAGTACAAGACTCACCGCCTTCTTTAGCACATGTGCCTCACAGTGCACAGCCTCTTACTGGCAGGCGTGCCACTACTGCTCCCGTGATTTGGCAGGAGGTGCGCGCCTACTCTTCAACTCCCTTGGGACTATCTAGTGCACCCGGGAATCCGTTTTGGCCGCGTGGTGATGTGTTTCGTGGAAGTAGCAGGCGTGAGTACAAGGCTCACCCCTTCCTCTTGCACAGCCTCCCACTCTCACGCATGCCACTCCGTCGCCCGTGATTTCCCAGAGTTGCGCGTCTATTGCCGAGGCTCCCCTGGGTCTAGTGCACCTGGGATTTCATTTTGGAGGCGTTGTCATGCGTTTCGTGGAAGTGGCAGGCGTGAGTACAAGGCTCACCGCCCTCTTTAGGACAGGTGCCTCACAGTGCACAGCCTCTCACTGGCAGGCGTGCCACTACGGCTCCCGTGATTTGGCAGGAGGTGCGCGCCCACTCTCCAACTCCCCTGGGACTATCTACTGCACCCGGGAATCCGTTTTGGCCGCGTGGTCATGTGTTTCGTGGAAGTAGCAGGCGTGAGTACAAGACTCACCCCTTCCTCTTGCACAGCCTCCAACTCTCACGCATGCCACTCCGTCGCCCGTGATTTCCCGGAGTTGCGCGTCTATTGCGGAGGTTCCCCTGGGTCTAGTGCACCTGGGATTTCATTTTGGAGGCGTTGTCATGCGTTTCGTGGAAGTGGCAGGCGTGAGTACAGGGCTCACCGCCTTCTTTAGCACATGTGCCTCATAGTGCACAGACTCTCACTCGGAGGCGTGCCACCACGCCTCCCGTTACTTGCAGGAGGTGCGCGCCTATCCCCAAACTCCCCTGGGACTGTCGAGAGCACGCGGGAATCCATTTTAGCCGCGTGGCGATGTGTTTCGTGGAAGTGGCAGGCGTCAGTACAAGACTGACCGCCTTCTTTAGCACATGTGCCTCACAGTGCACAGCCTCTCACTGGCAGGCGTGCCACTACGGCTCCCGTGATCTGGCAGGAGGTGCGCGCCTACTCTCCAACTCCCCTGGGACTATCTAGTGCACCCGGGAATCCGTTTTGGCCGCGTGGTGATGTGTTTTGTGGAAGTAGCAGGCGTGAGTACAAGGCTCACCCCTTCCTCTTGCACAGCCTCCCACTCTCACGCATGCCACTCCGTCGCCCGTGATTTCCCGGAGCTGCGCGTCTATTGCCGAGGTTCCCCTGGGTCTATTGCACCTGGGATTTTATTTTGGAGGCGTTGTCATGCGTTTCGTGAAAGTGGCAGGCGTGAGTACAAGGCTCACCGCCTTCTTTAGGACATTTGACTGACAGTTCACAGCCTCTCACTGGCAGCTCACTGGCAGGTGTGCCACTACGGCTCCCGTGATTTGACAGGAGGTGCGCGCCTACTCTCCAACTCCCCTGGGACTATCTTGTGCACCCGGAAATCCGTTTTGGCCGCGTGGTGATGTGTTTCGTGGAAGTAGCAGGCGTGAGTACAAGCCTCACCCCTTCCTCTTGCACAGCCTCCCACTCTCACGCATGCCACTCCGTCGCCCGTGATTTCCCGGAGTTGTGCGTCCCTTGCCGAGGTACCCCTGGGTCTAGTGCACCTGGGATTTTATTTTGGAGGCGTTGTCATGCGTTTCGTAAAAGTGGCAGGCGTGAGTACAAGGCTCACCGCCTTCTTTAGCACATGTGCCTCATAGTGCACAGCCTCTCACTCGGAGGCGTGCCACCACGACTCCCGTGACTTGCAGGAGGTGCGCGCCTATCCCCCAACTCCCCTGGGACTATCTAGTGCACGCGGGAATCCATTTTAACCGCGTGGTGATGTGTTTCGTGGAAGTGGCGGGCGTGAGTACCAGACTGACCGCCTTCTTTAGCACATGTGCCTCAAGTTGCACAGCCTCTCACTGGCAGGCGTGCCACTACGGCTCCCGTGATCTGGCAGGAGGTGCGCGCCTACTCTCCAACTCCCCTGGGACTATCTAGTGCACCCGGGAATCCGTTTTGGCCGCGTGGTGATGTGTTTCGTGGAAGTAGTAGGCGTGAGTACAAGGCTCACCCCTTCCTCTTGCACAGCCTCCCACTCTCACGCATGCCACTCCGTCGCCCGTGATTTCCCGGAGTTGCGCGTCTATTGCCGAGGTTCCCCTGGGTCTATTGCACCTGTGATTTCATTTTGGAGGCGTTGTCATGCGTTTCGTGGAAGTGGCAGGCGTGAGTAGAAGGCGCACCGCCTTCTTTAGGACATGTGCCTGACAGTGCACAGCCTCTCACTGGCAGCTCACTGGCAGGCGTGCCACTACGGCTCCCGTGATTTGGCAGGAGGTGCGCGCCTACTCTCCAACTCCCCTGGGACTATCTTGTGCACCCGGAAATCCCTTTTGGCCGCGTGGTGATGTGTTTCGTGGAAGTAGCAGGCGTGAGTACAAGCCTCACCCCTTCCTCTTCCACAGCCTCCCACTCTCACGCATGCCACTCCGTCGCCCGTGATTTCCCGGAGTTGTACGTCCCTTGCCGAGGTTCCGCTGGGTCTAGTGCACCTGGGATTTTATTTTGGAGGCGTTGTCATGCGTTTCGTAAAAGTGGCAGGCGTGAGTACAAGGCTCACCGCCTTCTTTAGCACATGTGCCTCATAGTGCACAGCCTCTCACTCGGAGGCGTGCCACCACGACTCCCGTGACTTTCAGGAGGTGCGCGCCTACCCCCCAACTCCCCTGGGACTATCTAGTGCACGCGGGAATTCATTTTAACCGCGTGGTGATGTGTTTCGTGGAAGTGGCGGGCGTGAGTACAAGACTCACCGCCTTCTTTAGCACATGTGCCTCACAGTGCACAGCCTCTTACTGGCAGGCGTGCCACTACTGCTCCCGTGATTTGGCAGGAGGTGCGCGCCTACTCTTCAACTCCCTTGGGACTATCTAGTGCACCCGGGAATCCGTTTTGGCCGCGTGGTGATGTGTTTCGTGGAAGTAGCAGGCGTGAGTACAAGGCTCACCCCTTCCTCTTGCACAGCCTCCCACTCTCACGCATGCCACTCCGTCGCCCGTGATTTCCCAGAGTTGCGCGTCTATTGCCGAGGCTCCCCTGGGTCTAGTGCACCTGGGATTTCATTTTGGAGGCGTTGTCATGCGTTTCGTGGAAGTGGCAGGCGTGAGTACAAGGCTCACCGCCCTCTTTAGGACAGGTGCCTCACAGTGCACAGCCTATCACTGGCAGGCGTGCCACTACGGCTCCCGTGATTTGGCAGGAGGTGCGCGCCCACTCTCCAACTCCCCTGGGACTATCTACTGCACCCGGGAATCCGTTTTGGCCGCGTGGTCATGTGTTTCGTGGAAGAAGCAGTTGTGAGTACAAGACTCACCCCTTCCTCTTGCACAGCCTCCAACTCTCACGCATGCCACTCCGTCGCCCGTGATTTCCCGGAGTTGCGCGTCTATTGCGGAGGTTCCCCTGGGTCTAGTGCACCTGGGATTTCATTTTGGAGGCGTTGTCATGCGTTTCGTGGAAGTGGCAGGCGTGAGTACAGGGCTCACCGCCTTCTTTAGCACATGTGCCTCATAGTGCACAGACTCTCACTCGGAGGCGTGCCACCACGCATCCCGTTACTTGCAGGAGGTGCGCGCCTATCCCCAAACTCCCCTGGGACTGTCGAGAGCACGCGGGAATCCATTTTAGCCGCGTGGCGATGTGTTTCGTGGAAGTGGCAGGCGTCAGTACAAGACTGACCGCCTTCTTTAGCACATGTGCCTCACAGTGCACAGCCTCTCACTGGCAGGCGTGCCACTACGGCTCCCGTGATCTGGCAGGAGGTGCGCGCCTACTCTCCAACTCCCCTGGGACTATCTAGTGCACCCGGGAATCCGTTTTGGCCGCGTGGTGATGTGTTTTGTGGAAGTAGCAGGCGTGAGTACAAGGCTCACCCCTTCCTCTTGCACAGCCTCCCACTCTCACGCATGCCACTCCGTCGCCCGTGATTTCCCGGAAATGCGCGTCTATTGCCGAGGTTCCCCTGGGTCTATTGCACCTGGGATTTTATTTTGGAGGCGTTGTCATGCGTTTCGTGAAAGTGGCAGGCGTGAGTACAAGGCTCACCGCCTTCTTTAGGACATTTGACTGACAGTTCACAGCCTCTCACTGGCAGCTCACTGGCAGGCGTGCCACTACGGCTCCCGTGATTTGACAGGAGGTGCGCGCCTACTCTCCAACTCCCCTGGGACTATCTTGTGCACCCGGAAATCCGTTTTGGCCGCGTGGTGATGTGTTTCGTGGAAGTAGCAGGCGTGAGTACAAGCCTCACCCCTTCCTCTTGCACAGCCTCCCACTCTCACGCATGCCACTCCGTCGCCCGTGATTTCCCGGAGTTGTGCGTCCCTTGCCGAGGTACCCCTGGGTCTAGTGCACCTGGGATTTTATTTTGGAGGCGTTGTCATGCGTTTCGTAAAAGTGGCAGGCGTGAGTACAAGGCTCACCGCCTTCTTTAGCACATGTGCCTCATAGTGCACAGCCTCTCACTCGGAGGCGTGCCACCACGACTCCCGTGACTTGCAGGAGGTGCGCGCCTATCCCCCAACTCCCCTGGGACTATCTAGTGCACGCGGGAATCCATTTTAACCGCGTGGTGATGTGTTTCGTAGAAGTGGCGGGCGTGAGTACCAGACTGACCGCCTTCTTTAGCACATGTGCCTCAAGTTGCACAGCCTCTCACTGGCAGGCGTGCCACTACGGCTCCCGTGATCTGGCAGGAGGTGCGCGCCTACTCTCCAACTCCCCTGGGACTATCTAGTGCACCCGGGAATCCGTTTTGGCCGCGTGGTGATGTGTTTCGTGGAAGTAGTAGGCGTGAGTACAAGGCTCACCCCTTCCTCTTGCACAGCCTCCCACTCTCACGCATGCCACTCCGTCGCCCGTGATTTCCCGGAGTTGCGCGTCTATTGCCGAGGTTCCCCTGGGTCTATTGCACCTGTGATTTCATTTTGGAGGCGTTGTCATGCGTTTCGTGGAAGTGGCAGGCGTGAGTAGAAGGCGCACCGCCTTCTTTAGGACATGTGCCTGACAGTGCACAGCCTCTCACTGGCAGCTCACTGGCAGGCGTGCCACTACGGCTCCCGTGATTTGGCAGGAGGTGCGCGCCTACTCTCCAACTCCCCTGGGACTATCTTGTGCACCCGGAAATCCCTTTTGGCCGCGTGGTGATGTGTTTCGTGGAAGTAGCAGGCGTGAGTACAAGCCTCACCCCTTCCTCTTCCACAGCCTCCCACTCTCACGCATGCCACTCCGTCGCCCGTGATTTCCCGGAGTTGTACGTCCCTTGCCGAGGTTCCGCTGGGTCTAGTGCACCTGGGATTTTATTTTGGAGGCGTTGTCATGCGTTTCGTAAAAGTGGCAGGCGTGAGTACAAGGCTCACCGCCTTCTTTAGCACATGTGCCTCATAGTGCACAGCCTCTCACTCGGAGGCGTGCCACCACGACTCCCGTGACTTTCAGGAGGTGCGCGCCTACCCCCCAACTCCCCTGGGACTATCTAGTGCACGCGGGAATTCATTTTAACCGCGTGGTGATGTGTTTCGTGGAAGTGGCGGGCGTGAGTACAAGACTCACCGCCTTCTTTAGCACATGTGCCTCACAGTGCACAGCCTCTTACTGGCAGGCGTGCCACTACTGCTCCCGTGATTTGGCAGGAGGTGCGCGCCTACTCTTCAACTCCCTTGGGACTATCTAGTGCACCCGGGAATCCGTTTTGGCCGCGTGGTGATGTGTTTCGTGGAAGTAGCAGGCGTGAGTACAAGGCTCACCCCTTCCTCTTGCACAGCCTCCCACTCTCACGCATGCCACTCCGTCGCCCGTGATTTCCCAGAGTTGCGCGTCTATTGCCGAGGCTCCCCTGGGTCTAGTGCACCTGGGATTTCATTTTGGAGGCGTTGTCATGCGTTTCGTGGAAGTGGCAGGCGTGAGTACAAGGCTCACCGCCCTCTTTAGGACAGGTGCCTCACAGTGCACAGCCTCTCACTGGCAGGCGTGCCACTACGGCTCCCGTGATTTGGCAGGAGGTGCGCGCCCACTCTCCAACTCCCCTGGGACTATCTACTGCACCCGGGAATCCGTTTTGGCCGCGTGGTCATGTGTTTCGTGGAAGTAGCAGGCGTGAGTACAAGACTCACCCCTTCCTCTTGCACAGCCTCCAACTCTCACGCATGCCACTCCGTCGCCCGTGATTTCCCGGAGTTGCGCGTCTATTGCGGAGGTTCCCCTGGGTCTAGTGCACCTGGGATTTCATTTTGGAGGCGTTGTCATGCGTTTCGTGGAAGTGGCAGGCGTGAGTACAGGGCTCACAGCCTTCTTTAGCACATGTGCCTCATAGTGCACAGACTCTCACTCGGAGGCGTGCCACCACGCCTCCCGTTACTTGCAGGAGGTGCGCGCCTATCCCCAAACTCCCCTGGGACTGTCGAGAGCACGCGGGAATCCATTTTAGCCGCGTGGCGATGTGTTTCGTGGAACTGGCAGGCGTCAGTACAAGACTGACCGCCTTCTTTAGCACATGTGCCTCACAGTGCACAGCCTCTCACTGGCAGGCGTGCCACTACGGCTCCCGTGATCTGGCAGGAGGTGCGCGCCTACTCTCCAACTCCCCTGGGACTATCTAGTGCACCCGGGAATCCGTTTTGGCCGCGTGGTGATGTGTTTTGTGGAAGTAGCAGGCGTGAGTACAAGGCTCACCCCTTCCTCTTGCACAGCCTCCCACTCTCACGCATGCCACTCCGTCGCCCGTGATTTCCCGGAAATGCGCGTCTATTGCCGAGGTTCCCCTGGGTCTATTGCACCTGGGATTTTATTTTGGAGGCGTTGTCATGCGTTTCGTGAAAGTGGCAGGCGTGAGTACAAGGCTCACCGCCTTCTTTAGGACATTTGACTGACAGTTCACAGCCTCTCACTGGCAGCTCACTGGCAGGCGTGCCACTACGGCTCCCGTGATTTGACAGGAGGTGCGCGCCTACTCTCCAACTCCCCTGGGACTATCTTGTGCACCCGGAAATCCGTTTTGGCCGCGTGGTGATGTGTTTCGTGGAAGTAGCAGGCGTGAGTACAAGCCTCACCCCTTCCTCTTGCACAGCCTCCCACTCTCACGCATGCCACTCCGTCGCCCGTGATTTCCCGGAGTTGTGCGTCCCTTGCCGAGGTACCCCTGGGTCTAGTGCACCTGGGATTTTATTTTGGAGGCGTTGTCATGCGTTTCGTAAAAGTGGCAGGCGTGAGTACAAGGCTCACCGCCTTCTTTAGCACATGTGCCTCATAGTGCACAGCCTCTCACTCGGAGGCGTGCCACCACGACTCCCGTGACTTGCAGGAGGTGCGCGCCTATCCCCCAACTCCCCTGGGACTATCTAGTGCACGCGGGAATCCATTTTAACCGCGTGGTGATGTGTTTCGTAGAAGTGGCGGGCGTGAGTACCAGACTGACCGCCTTCTTTAGCACATGTGCCTCAAGTTGCACAGCCTCTCACTGGCAGGCGTGCCACTACGGCTCCCGTGATCTGGCAGGAGGTGCGCGCCTACTCTCCAACTCCCCTGGGACTATCTAGTGCACCCGCGAATCCGTTTTGGCCGCGTGGTGATGTGTTTCGTGGAAGTAGTAGGCGTGAGTACAAGGCTCACCCCTTCCTCTTGCACAGCCTCCCACTCTCACGCATGCCACTCCGTCGCCCGTGATTTCCCGGAGTTGCGCGTCTATTGCCGAGGTTCCCCTGGGTCTATTGCACCTGTGATTTCATTTTGGAGGCGTTGTCATGCGTTTCGTGGAAGTGGCAGGCGTGAGTAGAAGGCGCACCGCCTTCTTTAGGACATGTGCCTGACAGTGCACAGCCTCTCACTGGCAGCTCACTGGCAGGCGTGCCACTACGGCTCCCGTGATTTGGCAGGAGGTGCGCGCCTACTCTCCAACTCCCCTGGGACTATCTTGTGCACCCGGAAATCCCTTTTGGCCGCGTGGTGATGTGTTTCGTGGAAGTAGCAGGCGTGAGTACAAGCCTCACCCCTTCCTCTTCCACAGCCTCCCACTCTCACGCATGCCACTCCGTCGCCCGTGATTTCCCGGAGTTGTACGTCCCTTGCCGAGGTTCCGCTGGGTCTAGTGCACCTGGGATTTTATTTTGGAGGCGTTGTCATGCGTTTCGTAAAAGTGGCAGGCGTGAGTACAAGGCTCACCGCCTTCTTTAGCACATGTGCCTCATAGTGCACAGCCTCTCACTCGGAGGCGTGCCACCACGACTCCCGTGACTTTCAGGAGGTGCGCGCCTACCCCCCAACTCCCCTGGGACTATCTAGTGCACGCGGGAATTCATTTTAACCGCGTGGTGATGTGTTTCGTGGAAGTGGCGGGCGTGAGTACAAGACTCACCGCCTTCTTTAGCACATGTGCCTCACAGTGCACAGCCTCTTACTGGCAGGCGTGCCACTACTGCTCCCGTGATTTGGCAGGAGGTGCGCGCCTACTCTTCAACTCCCTTGGGACTATCTAGTGCACCCGGGAATCCGTTTTGGCCGCGTGGTGATGTGTTTCGTGGAAGTAGCAGGCGTGAGTACAAGGCTCACCCCTTCCTCTTGCACAGCCTCCCACTCTCACGCATGCCACTCCGTCGCCCGTGATTTCCCAGAGTTGCGCGTCTATTGCCGAGGCTCCCCTGGGTCTAGTGCACCTGGGATTTCATTTTGGAGGCGTTGTCATGCGTTTCGTGGAAGTGGCAGGCGTGAGTACAAGGCTCACCGCCCTCTTTAGGACAGGTGCCTCACAGTGCACAGCCTCTCACTGGCAGGCGTGCCACTACGGCTCCCGTGATTTGGCAGGAGGTGCGCGCCCACTCTCCAACTCCCCTGGGACTATCTACTGCACCCGGGAATCCGTTTTGGCCGCGTGGTCATGTGTTTCGTGGAAGTAGCAGGCGTGAGTACAAGACTCACCCCTTCCTCTTGCACAGCCTCCAACTCTCACGCATGCCACTCCGTCGCCCGTGATTTCCCGGAGTTGCGCGTCTATTGCGGAGGTTCCCCTGGGTCTAGTGCACCTGGGATTTCATTTTGGAGGCGTTGTCATGCGTTTCGTGGAAGTGGCAGGCGTGAGTACAGGGCTCACAGCCTTCTTTAGCACATGTGCCTCATAGTGCACAGACTCTCACTCGGAGGCGTGCCACCACGCCTCCCGTTACTTGCAGGAGGTGCGCGCCTATCCCCAAACTCCCCTGGGACTGTCGAGAGCACGCGGGAATCCATTTTAGCCGCGTGGCGATGTGTTTCGTGGAACTGGCAGGCGTCAGTACAAGACTGACCGCCTTCTTTAGCACATGTGCCTCACAGTGCACAGCCTCTCACTGGCAGGCGTGCCACTACGGCTCCCGTGATCTGGCAGGAGGTGCGCGCCTACTCTCCAACTCCCCTGGGACTATCTAGTGCACCCGGGAATCCGTTTTGGCCGCGTGGTGATGTGTTTTGTGGAAGTAGCAGGCGTGAGTACAAGGCTCACCCCTTCCTCTTGCACAGCCTCCCACTCTCACGCATGCCACTCCGTCGCCCGTGATTTCCCGGAGCTGCGCGTCTATTGCCGAGGTTCCCCTGGGTCTATTGCACCTGGGATTTTATTTTGGAGGCGTTGTCATGCGTTTCGTGAAAGTGGCAGGCGTGAGTACAAGGCTCACCGCCTTCTTTAGGACATTTGACTGACAGTTCACAGCCTCCCACTGGCAGCTCACTGGCAGGCGTGCCACTACGGCTCCCGTGATTTGACAGGAGGTGCGCGCCTACTCTCCAACTCCCCTGGGACTATCTTGTGCACCCGGAAATCCGTTTTGGCCGCGTGGTGATGTGTTTCGTGGAAGTAGCAGGCGTGAGTACAAGCCTCACCCCTTCCTCTTGCACAGCCTCCCACTCTCACGCATGCCACTCCGTCGCCCGTGATTTCCCGGAGTTGTGCGTCCCTTGCCGAGGTACCCCTGGGTCTAGTGCACCTGGGATTTTATTTTGGAGGCGTTGTCATGCGTTTCGTAAAAGTGGCAGGCGTGAGTACAAGGCTCACCGCCTTCTTTAGCACATGTGCCTCATAGTGCACAGCCTCTCACTCGGAGGCGTGCCACCACGACTCCCGTGACTTGCAGGAGGTGCGCGCCTATCCCCCAACTCCCCTGGGACTATCTAGTGCACGCGGGAATCCATTTTAACCGCGTGGTGATGTGTTTCGTGGAAGTGGCGGGCGTGAGTACCAGACTGACCGCCTTCTTTAGCACATGTGCCTCAAGTTGCACAGCCTCTCACTGGCAGGCGTGCCACTACGGCTCCCGTGATCTGGCAGGAGGTGCGCGCCTACTCTCCAACTCCCCTGGGACTATCTAGTGCACCCGGGAATCCGTTTTGGCCGCGTGGTGATGTGTTTCGTGGAAGTAGTAGGCGTGAGTACAAGGCTCACCCCTTCCTCTTGCACAGCCTCCCACTCTCACGCATGCCACTCCGTCGCCCGTGATTTCCCGGAGTTGCGCGTCTATTGCCGAGGTTCCCCTGGGTCTATTGCACCTGTGATTTCATTTTGGAGGCGTTGTCATGCGTTTCGTGGAAGTGGCAGGCGTGAGTAGAAGGCGCACCGCCTTCTTTAGGACATGTGCCTGACAGTGCACAGCCTCTCACTGGCAGCTCACTGGCAGGCGTGCCACTACGGCTCCCGTGATTTGGCAGGAGGTGCGCGCCTACTCTCCAACTCCCCTGGGACTATCTTGTGCACCCGGAAATCCCTTTTGGCCGCGTGGTGATGTGTTTCGTGGAAGTAGCAGGCGTGAGTACAAGCCTCACCCCTTCCTCTTCCACAGCCTCCCACTCTCACGCATGCCACTCCGTCGCCCGTGATTTCCCGGAGTTGTACGTCCCTTGCCGAGGTTCCGCTGGGTCTAGTGCACCTGGGATTTTATTTTGGAGGCGTTGTCATGCGTTTCGTAAAAGTGGCAGGCGTGAGTACAAGGCTCACCGCCTTCTTTAGCACATGTGCCTCATAGTGCACAGCCTCTCACTCGGAGGCGTGCCACCACGACTCCCGTGACTTTCAGGAGGTGCGCGCCTACCCCCCAACTCCCCTGGGACTATCTAGTGCACGCGGGAATTCATTTTAACCGCGTGGTGATGTGTTTCGTGGAAGTGGCGGGCGTGAGTACAAGACTCACCGCCTTCTTTAGCACATGTGCCTCACAGTGCACAGCCTCTTACTGGCAGGCGTGCCACTACTGCTCCCGTGATTTGGCAGGAGGTGCGCGCCTACTCTTCAACTCCCTTGGGACTATCTAGTGCACCCGGGAATCCGTTTTGGCCGCGTGGTGATGTGTTTCGTGGAAGTAGCAGGCGTGAGTACAAGGCTCACCCCTTCCTCTTGCACAGCCTCCCACTCTCACGCATGCCACTCCGTCGCCCGTGATTTCCCAGAGTTGCGCGTCTATTGCCGAGGCTCCCCTGGGTCTAGTGCACCTGGGATTTCATTTTGGAGGCGTTGTCATGCGTTTCGTGGAAGTGGCAGGCGTGAGTACAAGGCTCACCGCCCTCTTTAGGACAGGTGCCTCACAGTGCACAGCCTCTCACTGGCAGGCGTGCCACTACGGCTCCCGTGATTTGGCAGGAGGTGCGCGCCCACTCTCCAACTCCCCTGGGACTATCTACTGCACCCGGGAATCCGTTTTGGCCGCGTGGTCATGTGTTTCGTGGAAGTAGCAGGCGTGAGTACAAGACTCACCCCTTCCTCTTGCACAGCCTCCAACTCTCACGCATGCCACTCCGTCGCCCGTGATTTCCCGGAGTTGCGCGTCTATTGCGGAGGTTCCCCTGGGTCTAGTGCACCTGGGATTTCATTTTGGAGGCGTTGTCATGCGTTTCGTGGAAGTGGCAGGCGTGAGTACAGGGCTCACCGCCTTCTTTAGCACATGTGCCTCATAGTGCACAGACTCTCACTCGGAGGCGTGCCACCACGCCTCCCGTTACTTGCAGGAGGTGCGCGCCTATCCCCAAACTCCCCTGGGACTGTCGAGAGCACGCGGGAATCCATTTTAGCCGCGTGGCGATGTGTTTCGTGGAAGTGGCAGGCGTCAGTACAAGACTGACCGCCTTCTTTAGCACATGTGCCTCACAGTGCACAGCCTCTCACTGGCAGGCGTGCCACTACGGCTCCCGTGATCTGGCAGGAGGTGCGCGCCTACTCTCCAACTCCCCTGGGACTATCTAGTGCACCCGGGAATCCGTTTTGGCCGCGTGGTGATGTGTTTTGTGGAAGTAGCAGGCGTGAGTACAAGGCTCACCCCTTCCTCTTGCACAGCCTCCCACTCTCACGCATGCCACTCCGTCGCCCGTGATTTCCCGGAGCTGCGCGTCTATTGCCGAGGTTCCCCTGGGTCTATTGCACCTGGGATTTTATTTTGGAGGCGTTGTCATGCGTTTCGTGAAAGTGGCAGGCGTGAGTACAAGGCTCACCGCCTTCTTTAGGACATTTGACTGACAGTTCACAGCCTCTCACTGGCAGCTCACTGGCAGGCGTGCCACTACGGCTCCCGTGATTTGACAGGAGGTGCGCGCCTACTCTCCAACTCCCCTGGGACTATCTTGTGCACCCGGAAATCCGTTTTGGCCGCGTGGTGATGTGTTTCGTGGAAGTAGCAGGCGTGAGTACAAGCCTCACCCCTTCCTCTTGCACAGCCTCCCACTCTCACGCATGCCACTCCGTCGCCCGTGATTTCCCGGAGTTGTGCGTCCCTTGCCGAGGTACCCCTGGGTCTAGTGCACCTGGGATTTTATTTTGGAGGCGTTGTCATGCGTTTCGTAAAAGTGGCAGGCGTGAGTACAAGGCTCACCGCCTTCTTTAGCACATGTGCCTCATAGTGCACAGCCTCTCACTCGGAGGCGTGCCACCACGACTCCCGTGACTTGCAGGAGGTGCGCGCCTATCCCCCAACTCCCCTGGGACTATCTAGTGCACGCGGGAATCCATTTTAACCGCGTGGTGATGTGTTTCGTGGAAGTGGCGGGCGTGAGTACCAGACTGACCGCCTTCTTTAGCACATGTGCCTCAAGTTGCACAGCCTCTCACTGGCAGGCGTGCCACTACGGCTCCCGTGATCTGGCAGGAGGTGCGCGCCTACTCTCCAACTCCCCTGGGACTATCTAGTGCACCCGGGAATCCGTTTTGGCCGCGTGGTGATGTGTTTCGTGGAAGTAGTAGGCGTGAGTACAAGGCTCACCCCTTCCTCTTGCACAGCCTCCCACTCTCACGCATGCCACTCCGTCGCCCGTGATTTCCCGGAGTTGCGCGTCTATTGCCGAGGTTCCCCTGGGTCTATTGCACCTGTGATTTCATTTTGGAGGCGTTGTCATGCGTTTCGTGGAAGTGGCAGGCGTGAGTAGAAGGCGCACCGCCTTCTTTAGGACATGTGCCTGACAGTGCACAGCCTCTCACTGGCAGCTCACTGGCAGGCGTGCCACTACGGCTCCCGTGATTTGGCAGGAGGTGCGCGCCTACTCTCCAACTCCCCTGGGACTATCTTGTGCACCCGGAAATCCCTTTTGGCCGCGTGGTGATGTGTTTCGTGGAAGTAGCAGGCGTGAGTACAAGCCTCACCCCTTCCTCTTCCACAGCCTCCCACTCTCACGCATGCCACTCCGTCGCCCGTGATTTCCCGGAGTTGTACGTCCCTTGCCGAGGTTCCGCTGGGTCTAGTGCACCTGGGATTTTATTTTGGAGGCGTTGTCATGCGTTTCGTAAAAGTGGCAGGCGTGAGTACAAGGCTGACCGCCTTCTTTAGCACATGTGCCTCATAGTGCACAGCCTCTCACTCGGAGGCGTGCCACCACGACTCCCGTGACTTTCAGGAGGTGCGCGCCTACCCCCCAACTCCCCTGGGACTATCTAGTGCACGCGGGAATTCATTTTAACCGCGTGGTGATGTGTTTCGTGGAAGTGGCGGGCGTGAGTACAAGACTCACCGCCTTCTTTAGCACATGTGCCTCACAGTGCACAGCCTCTTACTGGCAGGCGTGCCACTACTGCTCCCGTGATTTGGCAGGAGGTGCGCGCCTACTCTTCAACTCCCTTGGGACTATCTAGTGCACCCGGGAATCCGTTTTGGCCGCGTGGTGATGTGTTTCGTGGAAGTAGCAGGCGTGAGTACAAGGCTCACCCCTTCCTCTTGCACAGCCTCCCACTCTCACGCATGCCACTCCGTCGCCCGTGATTTCCCAGAGTTGCGCGTCTATTGCCGAGGCTCCCCTGGGTCTAGTGCACCTGGGATTTCATTTTGGAGGCGTTGTCATGCGTTTCGTGGAAGTGGCAGGCGTGAGTACAAGGCTCACCGCCCTCTTTAGGACAGGTGCCTCACAGTGCACAGCCTCTCACTGGCAGGCGTGCCACTACGGCTCCCGTGATTTGGCAGGAGGTGCGCGCCCACTCTCCAACTCCCCTGGGACTATCTACTGCACCCGGGAATCCGTTTTGGCCGCGTGGTCATGTGTTTCGTGGAAGTAGCAGGCGTGAGTACAAGACTCACCCCTTCCTCTTGCACAGCCTCCAACTCTCACGCATGCCACTCCGTCGCCCGTGATTTCCCGGAGTTGCGCGTCTATTGCGGAGGTTCCCCTGGGTCTAGTGCACCTGGGATTTCATTTTGGAGGCGTTGTCATGCGTTTCGTGGAAGTGGCAGGCGTGAGTACAGGGCTCACCGCCTTCTTTAGCACATGTGCCTCATAGTGCACAGACTCTCACTCGGAGGCGTGCCACCACGCCTCCCGTTACTTGCAGGAGGTGCGCGCGTATCCCCAAACTCCCCTGGGACTCTCGAGAGCACGCCGGAATCCATTTTAGCCGCGTGGCGATGTGTTTCGTGGAAGTGGCAGGCGTCAGTACAAGACTCACCGCCTTCTTTAGCACATGTGCCTCACAGTGCACAGCCTCTCACTGGCAGGCGTGCCACTACGGCTCCCGTGATCTGGCAGGAGGTGCGCGCCTACTCTTCAACTCCCCTGGGACTATCTAGTGCACCCGGGAATCCGTTTTGGCCGCGTGGTGATGTGTTTTGTGGAAGTAGCAGGCGTGAGTACAAGGCTCACCCCTTCCTCTTGCACAGCCTCCCACTCTCACGCATGCCACTCCGTCGCCCGTGATTTCCCGGAGCTGCGCGTCTATTGCCGAGGTTCCCCTGGGTCTATTGCACCTGGGATTTTATTTTGGAGGCGTTGTCATGCGTTTCGTGGAAGTGGCAGGCGTGAGTACAAGGCTCACCGCCTTCTTTAGGACATTTGACTGACAGTTCACAGCCTCTCACTGGCAGCTCACTGGCAGGCGTGCCACTACGGCTCCCGTGATTTGACAGGAGGTGCGCGCCTACTCTCCAACTCCCCTGGGACTATCTTGTGCACCCGGAAATCCGTTTTGGCCGCGTGGTGATGTGTTTCGTGGAAGTAGCAGGCGTGAGTACAAGCCTCACCCCTTCCTCTTGCACAGCCTCCCACTCTCACGCATGCCACTCCGTCGCCCGTGATTTCCCGGAGTTGTGCGTCCCTTGCCGAGGTACCCCTGGGTCTAGTGCACCTGGGATTTTATTTTGGAGGCGTTGTCATGCGTTTCGTAAAAGTGGCAGGCGTGAGTACAAGGCTCACCGCCTTCTTTAGCACATGTGCCTCATAGTGCACAGCCTCTCACTCGGAGGCGTGCCACCACGACTCCCGTGACTTGCAGGAGGTGCGCGCCTATCCCCCAACTCCCCTGGGACTATCTAGTGCACGCGGGAATCCATTTTAACCGCGTGGTGATGTGTTTCGTGGAAGTGGCGGGCGTGAGTACCAGACTGACCGCCTTCTTTAGCACATGTGCCTCAAGTTGCACAGCCTCTCACTGGCAGGCGTGCCACTACGGCTCCCGTGATCTGGCAGGAGGTGCGCGCCCACTCTCCAACTCCCCTGGGACTATCTAGTGCACCCGGGAATCCGTTTTGGCCGCGTGGTGATGTGTTTCGTGGAAGTAGTAGGCGTGAGTACAAGGCTCACCCCTTCCTCTTGCACAGCCTCCCACTCTCACGCATGCCACTCCGTCGCCCGTGATTTCCCGGAGTTGCGCGTCTATTGCCGAGGTTCCCCTGGGTCTATTGCACCTGTGATTTCATTTTGGAGGCGTTGTCATGCGTTTCGTGGAAGTGGCAGGCGTGAGTAGAAGGCGCACCGCCTTCTTTAGGACATGTGCCTGACAGTGCACAGCCTCTCACTGGCAGCTCACTGGCAGGCGTGCCACTACGGCTCCCGTGATTTGGCAGGAGGTGCGCGCCTACTCTCCAACTCCCCTGGGACTATCTTGTGCACCCGGAAATCCCTTTTGGCCGCGTGGTGATGTGTTTCGTGGAAGTAGCAGGCGTGAGTACAAGCCTCACCCCTTCCTCTTCCACAGCCTCCCACTCTCACGCATGCCACTCCGTCGCCCGTGATTTCCCGGAGTTGTACGTCCCTTGCCGAGGTTGCGCTGGGTCTAGTGCACCTGGGATTTTATTTTGGAGGCGTTGTCATGCGTTTCGTAAAAGTGGCAGGCGTGAGTACAAGGCTCACCGCCTTCTTTAGCACATGTGCCTCATAGTGCACAGCCTCTCACTCGGAGGCGTGCCACCACGACTCCCGTCACTTTCAGGAGGTGCGCGCCTACCCCCCAACTCCCCTGGGACTATCTAGTGCACGCGGGAATTCATTTTAACCGCGTGGTGATGTGTTTCGTGGAAGTGGCGGGCGTGAGTACAAGACTCACCGCCTTCTTTAGCACATGTGCCTCACAGTGCACAGCCTCTTACTGGCAGGCGTGCCACTACTGCTCCCGTGATTTGGCAGGAGGTGCGCGCCTACTCTTCAACTCCCTTGGGACTATTTAGTGCACCCGGGAATCCGTTTTGGCCGCGTGGTGATGTGTTTCGTGGAAGTAGCAGGCGTGAGTACAAGGCTCACCCCTTCCTCTTGCACAGCCTCCCACTCTCACGCATGCCACTCCGTCGCCCGTGATTTCCCAGAGTTGCGCGTCTATTGCCGAGGCTCCCCTGGGTCTAGTGCACCTGGGATTTCATTTTGGAGGCGTTGTCATGCGTTTCGTGGAAGTGGCAGGCGTGAGTACAAGGCTCACCGCCCTCTTTAGGACAGGTGCCTCACAGTGCACAGCCTCTCACTGGCAGGCGTGCCACTACGGCTCCCGTGATTTGGCAGGAGGTGCGCGCCCACTCTCCAACTCCCCTGGGACTATCTACTGCACCCGGGAATCCGTTTTGGCCGCGTGGTCATGTGTTTCGTGGAAGTAGCAGGCGTGAGTACAAGACTCACCCCTTCCTCTTGCACAGCCTCCAACTCTCACGCATGCCACTCCGTCGCCCGTGATTTCCCGGAGTTGCGCGTCTATTGCGGAGGTTCCCCTGGGTCTAGTGCACCTGGGATTTCATTTTGGAGGCGTTGTCATGCGTTTCGTGGAAGTGGCAGGCGTGAGTACAAGGCTCACCGCCTTCTTTAGCACATGTGCCTCATAGTGCACAGACTCTCACTCGGAGGCGTGCCACCACGCCTCCCGTTACTTGCAGGAGGTGCGCGCCTATCCCCAAACTCCCCTGGGACTGTCGAGAGCACGCGGGAATCCATTTTAGCCGCGTGGCGATGTGTTTCGTGGAAGTGGCAGGCGTCAGTACAAGACTGACCGCCTTCTTTAGCACATGTGCCTCACAGTGCACAGCCTCTCACTGGCAGGCGTGCCACTACGGCTCCCGTGATCTGGCAGGAGGTGCGCGCCTACTCTCCAACTCCCCTGGGACTATCTAGTGCACCCGGGAATCCGTTTTGGCCGCGTGGTGATGTGTTTTGTGGAAGTAGCAGGCGTGAGTACAAGGCTCACCCCTTCCTCTTGCACAGCCTCCCACTCTCACGCATGCCACTCCGTCGCCCGTGATTTCCCGGAGCTGCGCGTCTATTGCCGAGGTTCCCCTGGGTCTATTGCACCTGGGATTTTATTTTGGAGGCGTTGTCATGCGTTTCGTGGAAGTGGCAGGCGTGAGTACAAGGCTCACCGCCTTCTTTAGGACATTTGACTGACAGTTCACAGCCTCTCACTGGCAGCTCACTGGCAGGCGTGCCACTACGGCTCCCGTGATTTGACAGGAGGTGCGCGCCTACTCTCCAACTCCCCTGGGACTATCTTGTGCACCCGGAAATCCGTTTTGGCCGCGTGGTGATGTGTTTCGTGGAAGTAGCAGGCGTGAGTACAAGCCTCACCCCTTCCTCTTGCACAGCCTCCCACTCTCACGCATGCCACTCCGTCGCCCGTGATTTCCCGGAGTTGTGCGTCCCTTGCCGAGGTACCCCTGGGTCTAGTGCACCTGGGATTTTATTTTGGAGGCGTTGTCATGCGTTTCGTAAAAGTGGCAGGCGTGAGTACAAGGCTCACCGCCTTCTTTAGCACATGTGCCTCATAGTGCACAGCCTCTCACTCGGAGGCGTGCCACCACGACTCCCGTGACTTGCAGGAGGTGCGCGCCTATCCCCCAACTCCCCTGGGACTATCTAGTGCACGCGGGAATCCATTTTAACCGCGTGGTGATGTGTTTCGTGGAAGTGGCGGGCGTGAGTACCAGACTGACCGCCTTCTTTAGCACATGTGCCGCAAGTTGCACAGACTCTCACTGGCAGGCGTGCCACTACGGCTCCCGTGATCTGGCAGGAGGTGCGCGCCTACTCTCCAACTCCCCTGGGACTATCTAGTGCACCCGGGAATCCGTTTTGGCCGCGTGGTGATGTGTTTCGTGGAAGTAGTAGGCGTGAGTACAAGGCTCACCCCTTCCTCTTGCACAGCCTCCCACTCTCACGCATGCCACTCCGTCGCCCGTGATTTCCCGGAGTTGCGCGTCTATTGCCGAGGTTCCCCTGGGTCTATTGCACCTGTGATTTTATTTTGGAGGCGTTGTCATGCGTTTCGTGGAAGTGGCAGGCGTGAGTAGAAGGCGCACCGCCTTCTTTAGGACATGTGCCTGACAGTGCACAGCCTCTCACTGGCAGCTCACTGGCAGGCGTGCCACTACGGCTCCCGTGATTTGGCAGGAGGTGCGCGCCTACTCTCCAACTCCCCTGGGACTATCTTGTGCACCCGGAAATCCCTTTTGGCCGCGTGGTGATGTGTTTCGTGGAAGTAGCAGGCGTGAGTACAAGCCTCACCCCTTCCTCTTCCACAGCCTCCCACTCTCACGCATGCCACTCCGTCGCCCGTGATTTCCCGGAGTTGTACGTCCCTTGCCGAGGTTCCGCTGGGTCTAGTGCACCTGGGATTTTATTTTGGAGGCGTTGTCATGCGTTTCGTAAAAGTGGCAGGCGTGAGTACAAGGCTCACCGCCTTCTTTAGCACATGTGCCTCATAGTGCACAGCCTCTCACTCGGAGGCGTGCCACCACGACTCCCGTGACTTTCAGGAGGTGCGCGCCTACCCCCCAACTCCCCTGGGACTATCTAGTGCACGCGGGAATTCATTTTAACCGCGTGGTGATGTGTTTCGTGGAAGTGGCGGGCGTGAGTACAAGACTCACCGCCTTCTTTAGCACATGTGCCTCACAGTGCAAAGCCTCTTACTGGCAGGCGTGCCACTACTGCTCCCGTGATTTGGCAGGAGGTGCGCGCCTACTCTTCAACTCCCTTGGGACTATCTAGTGCACCCGGGAATCCGTTTTGGCCGCGTGGTGATGTGTTTCGTGGAAGTAGCAGGCGTGAGTACAAGGCTCACCCCTTCCTCTTGCACAGCCTCCCACTCTCACGCATGCCACTCCGTCGCCCGTGATTTCCCAGAGTTGCGCGTCTATTGCCGAGGCTCCCCTGGGTCTAGTGCACCTGGGATTTCATTTTGGAGGCGTTGTCATGCGTTTCGTGGAAGTGGCAGGCGTGAGTACAAGGCTCACCGCCCTCTTTAGGACAGGTGCCTCACAGTGCACAGCCTATCACTGGCAGGCGTGCCACTACGGCTCCCGTGATTTGGCAGGAGGTGCGCGCCCACTCTCCAACTCCCCTGGGACTATCTACTGCACCCGGGAATCCGTTTTGGCCGCGTGGTCATGTGTTTCGTGGAAGAAGCAGGCGTGAGTACAAGACTCACCCCTTCCTCTTGCACAGCCTCCAACTCTCACGCATGCCACTCCGTCGCCCGTGATTTCCCGGAGTTGCGCGTCTATTGCGGAGGTTCCCCTGGGTCTAGTGCACCTGGGATTTCATTTTGGAGGCGTTGTCATGCGTTTCGTGGAAGTGGCAGGCGTGAGTACAGGGCTCACCGCCTTCTTTAGCACATGTGCCTCATAGTGCACAGACTCTCACTCGGAGGCGTGCCACCACGCCTCCCGTTACTTGCAGGAGGTGCGCGCCTATCCCCAAACTCCCCTGGGACTGTCGAGAGCACGCGGGAATCCATTTTAGCCGCGTGGCGATGTGTTTCGTGGAAGTGGCAGGCGTCAGTACAAGACTGACCGCCTTCTTTAGCACATGTGCCTCACAGTGCACAGCCTCTCACTGGCAGGCGTGCCACTACGGCTCCCGTGATCTGGCAGGAGGTGCGCGCCTACTCTCCAACTCCCCTGGGACTATCTAGTGCACCCGGGAATCCGTTTTGGCCGCGTGGTGATGTGTTTTGTGGAAGTAGCAGGCGTGAGTACAAGGCTCACCCCTTCCTCTTGCACAGCCTCCCACTCTCACGCATGCCACTCCGTCGCCCGTGATTTCCCGGAGCTGCGCGTCTATTGCGGAGGTTCCCCTGGGTCTAGTGCACCTGGGATTTCATTTTGGAGGCGTTGTCATGCGTTTCGTGGAAGTGGCAGGCGTGAGTACAGGGCTCACCGCCTTCTTTAGCACATGTGCCTCATAGTGCACAGACTCTCACTCGGAGGCGTGCCACCACGCCTCCCGTTACTTGCAGGAGGTGCGCGCCTATCCCCAAACTCCCCTGGGACTGTCGAGAGCACGCGGGAATCCATTTTAGCCGCGTGGCGATGTGTTTCGTGGAAGTGGCAGGCGTCAGTACAAGACTGACCGCCTTCTTTAGCACATGTGCCTCACAGTGCACAGCCTCTCACTGGCAGGCGTGCCACTACGGCTCCCGTGATCTGGCAGGAGGTGCGCGCCTACTCTCCAACTCCCCTGGGACTATCTAGTGCACCCGGGAATCCGTTTTGGCCGCGTGGTGATGTGTTTTGTGGAAGTAGCAGGCGTGAGTACAAGGCTCACCCCTTCCTCTTGCACAGCCTCCCACTCTCACGCATGCCACTCCGTCGCCCGTGATTTCCCGGAGCTGCGCGTCTATTGCCGAGGTTCCCCTGGGTCTATTGCACCTGGGATTTTATTTTGGAGGCGTTGTCATGCGTTTCGTGAAAGTGGCAGGCGTGAGTACAAGGCTCACCGCCTTCTTTAGGACATTTGACTGACAGTTCACAGCCTCTCACTGGCAGCTCACTGGCAGGCGTGCCACTACGGCTCCCGTGATTTGACAGGAGGTGCGCGCCTACTCTCCAACTCCCCTGGGACTATCTTGTGCACCCGGAAATCCGTTTTGGCCGCGTGGTGATGTGTTTCGTGGAAGTAGCAGGCGTGAGTACAAGCCTCACCCCTTCCTCTTGCACAGCCTCCCACTCTCACGCATGCCACTCCGTCGCCCGTGATTTCCCGGAGTTGTGCGTCCCTTGCCGAGGTACCCCTGGGTCTAGTGCACCTGGGATTTTATTTTGGAGGCGTTGTCATGCGTTTCGTAAAAGTGGCAGGCGTGAGTACAAGGCTCACCGCCTTCTTTAGCACATGTGCCTCATAGTGCACAGCCTCTCACTCGGAGGCGTGCCACCACGACTCCCGTGACTTGCAGGAGGTGCGCGCCTATCCCCCAACTCCCCTGGGACTATCTAGTGCACGCGGGAATCCATTTTAACCGCGTGGTGATGTGTTTCGTGGAAGTGGCGGGCGTGAGTACCAGACTGACCGCCTTCTTTAGCACATGTGCCTCAAGTTGCACAGCCTCTCACTGGCAGGCGTGCCACTACGGCTCCCGTGATCTGGCAGGAGGTGCGCGCCTACTCTCCAACTCCCCTGGGACTATCTAGTGCACCCGGGAATCCGTTTTGGCCGCGTGGTGATGTGTTTCGTGGAAGTAGTAGGCGTGAGTACAAGGCTCACCCCTTCCTCTTGCACAGCCTCCCACTCTCACGCATGCCACTCCGTCGCCCGTGATTTCCCGGAGTTGCGCGTCTATTGCCGAGGTTCCCCTGGGTCTATTGCACCTGTGATTTCATTTTGGAGGCGTTGTCATGCGTTTCGTGGAAGTGGCAGGCGTGAGTAGAAGGCGCACCGCCTTCTTTAGGACATGTGCCTGACAGTGCACAGCCTCTCACTGGCAGCTCACTGGCAGGCGTGCCACTACGGCTCCCGTGATTTGGCAGGAGGTGCGCGCCTACTCTCCAACTCCCCTGGGACTATCTTGTGCACCCGGAAATCCCTTTTGGCCGCGTGGTGATGTGTTTCGTGGAAGTAGCAGGCGTGAGTACAAGCCTCACCCCTTCCTCTTCCACAGCCTCCCACTCTCACGCATGCCACTCCGTCGCCCGTGATTTCCCGGAGTTGTACGTCCCTTGCCGAGGTTCCGCTGGGTCTAGTGCACCTGGGATTTTATTTTGGAGGCGTTGTCATGCGTTTCGTAAAAGTGGCAGGCGTGAGTACAAGGCTGACCGCCTTCTTTAGCACATGTGCCTCATAGTGCACAGCCTCTCACTCGGAGGCGTGCCACCACGACTCCCGTGACTTTCAGGAGGTGCGCGCCTACCCCCCAACTCCCCTGGGACTATCTAGTGCACGCGGGAATTCATTTTAACCGCGTGGTGATGTGTTTCGTGGAAGTGGCGGGCGTGAGTACAAGACTCACCGCCTTCTTTAGCACATGTGCCTCACAGTGCACAGCCTCTTACTGGCAGGCGTGCCACTACTGCTCCCGTGATTTGGCAGGAGGTGCGCGCCTACTCTTCAACTCCCTTGGGACTATCTAGTGCACCCGGGAATCCGTTTTGGCCGCGTGGTGATGTGTTTCGTGGAAGTAGCAGGCGTGAGTACAAGGCTCACCCCTTCCTCTTGCACAGCCTCCCACTCTCACGCATGCCACTCCGTCGCCCGTGATTTCCCAGAGTTGCGCGTCTATTGCCGAGGCTCCCCTGGGTCTAGTGCACCTGGGATTTCATTTTGGAGGCGTTGTCATGCGTTTCGTGGAAGTGGCAGGCGTGAGTACAAGGCTCACCGCCCTCTTTAGGACAGGTGCCTCACAGTGCACAGCCTCTCACTGGCAGGCGTGCCACTACGGCTCCCGTGATTTGGCAGGAGGTGCGCGCCCACTCTCCAACTCCCCTGGGACTATCTACTGCACCCGGGAATCCGTTTTGGCCGCGTGGTCATGTGTTTCGTGGAAGTAGCAGGCGTGAGTACAAGACTCACCCCTTCCTCTTGCACAGCCTCCAACTCTCACGCATGCCACTCCGTCGCCCGTGATTTCCCGGAGTTGCGCGTCTATTGCGGAGGTTCCCCTGGGTCTAGTGCACCTGGGATTTCATTTTGGAGGCGTTGTCATGCGTTTCGTGGAAGTGGCAGGCGTGAGTACAGGGCTCACCGCCTTCTTTAGCACATGTGCCTCATAGTGCACAGACTCTCACTCGGAGGCGTGCCACCACGCCTCCCGTTACTTGCAGGAGGTGCGCGCCTATCCCCAAACTCCCCTGGGACTGTCGAGAGCACGCGGGAATCCATTTTAGCCGCGTGGCGATGTGTTTCGTGGAAGTGGCAGGCGTCAGTACAAGACTGACCGCCTTCTTTAGCACATGTGCCTCACAGTGCACAGCCTCTCACTGGCAGGCGTGCCACTACGGCTCCCGTGATCTGGCAGGAGGTGCGCGCCTACTCTCCAACTCCCCTGGGACTATCTAGTGCACCCGGGAATCCGTTTTGGCCGCGTGGTGATGTGTTTTGTGGAAGTAGCAGGCGTGAGTACAAGGCTCACCCCTTCCTCTTGCACAGCCTCCCACTCTCACGCATGCCACTCCGTCGCCCGTGATTTCCCGGAGCTGCGCGTCTATTGCCGAGGTTCCCCTGGGTCTATTGCACCTGGGATTTTATTTTGGAGGCGTTGTCATGCGTTTCGTGAAAGTGGCAGGCGTGAGTACAAGGCTCACCGCCTTCTTTAGGACATTTGACTCACAGTTCACAGCCTCCCACTGGCAGCTCACTGGCAGGCGTGCCACTACGGCTCCCGTGATTTGACAGGAGGTGCGCGCCTACTCTCCAACTCCCCTGGGACTATCTTGTGCACCCGGAAATCCGTTTTGGCCGCGTGGTGATGTGTTTCGTGGAAGTAGCAGGCGTGAGTACAAGCCTCACCCCTTCCTCTTGCACAGCCTCCCACTCTCACGCATGCCACTCCGTCGCCCGTGATTTCCCGGAGTTGTGCGTCCCTTGCCGAGGTACCCCTGGGTCTAGTGCACCTGGGATTTTATTTTGGAGGCGTTGTCATGCGTTTCGTAAAAGTGGCAGGCGTGAGTACAAGGCTCACCGCCTTCTTTAGCACATGTGCCTCATAGTGCACAGCCTCTCACTCGGAGGCGTGCCACCACGACTCCCGTGACTTGCAGGAGGTGCGCGCCTATCCCCCAACTCCCCTGGGACTATCTAGTGCACGCGGGAATCCATTTTAACCGCGTGGTGATGTGTTTCGTGGAAGTGGCGGGCGTGAGTACCAGACTGACCGCCTTCTTTAGCACATGTGCCTCAAGTTGCACAGCCTCTCACTGGCAGGCGTGCCACTACGGCTCCCGTGATCTGGCAGGAGGTGCGCGCCTACTCTCCAACTCCCCTGGGACTATCTAGTGCACCCGGGAATCCGTTTTGGCCGCGTGGTGATGTGTTTCGTGGAAGTAGTAGGCGTGAGTACAAGGCTCACCCCTTCCTCTTGCACAGCCTCCCACTCTCACGCATGCCACTCCGTCGCCCGTGATTTCCCGGAGTTGCGCGTCTATTGCCGAGGTTCCCCTGGGTCTATTGCACCTGTGATTTCATTTTGGAGGCGTTGTCATGCGTTTCGTGGAAGTGGCAGGCGTGAGTAGAAGGCGCACCGCCTTCTTTAGGACATGTGCCTGACAGTGCACAGCCTCTCACTGGCAGCTCACTGGCAGGCGTGCCACTACGGCTACCGTGATTTGGCAGGAGGTGCGCGCCTACTCTCCAACTCCCCTGGGACTATCTTGTGCACCCGGAAATCCCTTTTGGCCGCGTGGTGATGTGTTTCGTGGAAGTAGCAGGCGTGAGTACAAGCCTCACCCCTTCCTCTTCCACAGCCTCCCACTCTCACGCATGCCACTCCGTCGCCCGTGATTTCCCGGAGTTGTACGTCCCTTGCCGAGGTTCCGCTGGGTCTAGTGCACCTGGGATTTTATTTTGGAGGCGTTGTCATGCGTTTCGTAAAAGTGGCAGGCGTGAGTACAAGGCTGACCGCCTTCTTTAGCACATGTGCCTCATAGTGCACAGCCTCTCACTCGGAGGCGTGCCACCACGACTCCCGTGACTTTCAGGAGGTGCGCGCCTACCCCCCAACTCCCCTGGGACTATCTAGTGCACGCGGGAATTCATTTTAACCGCGTGGTGATGTGTTTCGTGGAAGTGGCGGGCGTGAGTACAAGACTCACCGCCTTCTTTAGCACATGTGCCTCACAGTGCACAGCCTCTTACTGGCAGGCGTGCCACTACTGCTCCCGTGATTTGGCAGGAGGTGCGCGCCTACTCTTCAACTCCCTTGGGACTATCTAGTGCACCCGGGAATCCGTTTTGGCCGCGTGGTGATGTGTTTCGTGGAAGTAGCAGGCGTGAGTACAAGGCTCACCCCTTCCTCTTGCACAGCCTCCCACTCTCACGCATGCCACTCCGTCGCCCGTGATTTCCCAGAGTTGCGCGTCTATTGCCGAGGCTCCACTGGGTCTAGTGCACCTGGGATTTCATTTTGGAGGCGTTGTCATGCGTTTCGTGGAAGTGGCAGGCGTGAGTACAAGGCTCACCGCCCTCTTTAGGACAGGTGCCTCACAGTGCACAGCCTCTCACTGGCAGGCGTGCCACTACGGCTCCCGTGATTTGGCAGGAGGTGCGCGCCCACTCTCCAACTCCCCTGGGACTATCTACTGCACCCGGGAATCCGTTTTGGCCGCGTGGTCATGTGTTTCGTGGAAGTAGCAGGCGTGAGTACAAGACTCACCCCTTCCTCTTGCACAGCCTCCAACTCTCACGCATGCCACTCCGTCGCCCGTGATTTCCCGGAGTTGCGCGTCTATTGCGGAGGTTCCCCTGGGTCTAGTGCACCTGGGATTTCATTTTGGAGGCGTTGTCATGCGTTTCGTGGAAGTGGCAGGCGTGAGTACAGGGCTCACCGCCTTCTTTAGCACATGTGCCTCATAGTGCACAGACTCTCACTCGGAGGCGTGCCACCACGCCTCCCGTTACTTGCAGGAGGTGCGCGCCTATCCCCAAACTCCCCTGGGACTGTCGAGAGCACGCGGGAATCCATTTTAGCCGCGTGGCGATGTGTTTCGTGGAAGTGGCAGGCGTCAGTACAAGACTGACCGCCTTCTTTAGCACATGTGCCTCACAGTGCACAGCCTCTCACTGGCAGGCGTGCCACTACGGCTCCCGTGATCTGGCAGGAGGTGCGCGCCTACTCTCCAACTCCCCTGGGACTATCTAGTGCACCCGGGAATCCGTTTTGGCCGCGTGGTGATGTGTTTTGTGGAAGTAGCAGGCGTGAGTACAAGGCTCACCCCTTCCTCTTGCACAGCCTCCCACTCTCACGCATGCCACTCCGTCGCCCGTGATTTCCCGGAGCTGCGCGTCTATTGCCGAGGTTCCCCTGGGTCTATTGCACCTGGGATTTTATTTTGGAGGCGTTGTCATGCGTTTCGTGAAAGTGGCAGGCGTGAGTACAAGGCTCACCGCCTTCTTTAGGACATTTGACTGACAGTTCACAGCCTCTCACTGGCAGCTCACTGGCAGGCGTGCCACTACGGCTCCCGTGATTTGACAGGAGGTGCGCGCCTACTCTCCAACTCCCCTGGGACTATCTTGTGCACCCGGAAATCCGTTTTGGCCGCGTGGTGATGTGTTTCGTGGAAGTAGCAGGCGTGAGTACAAGCCTCACCCCTTCCTCTTGCACAGCCTCCCACTCTCACGCATGCCACTCCGTCGCCCGTGATTTCCCGGAGTTGTGCGTCCCTTGCCGAGGTACCCCTGGGTCTAGTGCACCTGGGATTTTATTTTGGAGGCGTTGTCATGCGTTTCGTAAAAGTGGCAGGCGTGAGTACAAGGCTCACCGCCTTCTTTAGCACATGTGCCTCATAGTGCACAGCCTCTCACTCGGAGGCGTGCCACCACGACTCCCGTGACTTGCAGGAGGTGCGCGCCTATCCCCCAACTCCCCTGGGACTATCTAGTGCACGCGGGAATCCATTTTAACCGCGTGGTGATGTGTTTCGTGGAAGTGGCGGGCGTGAGTACCAGACTGACCGCCTTCTTTAGCACATGTGCCGCAAGTTGCACAGACTCTCACTGGCAGGCGTGCCACTACGGCTCCCGTGATCTGGCAGGAGGTGCGCGCCTACTCTCCAACTCCCCTGGGACTATCTAGTGCACCCGGGAATCCGTTTTGGCCGCGTGGTGATGTGTTTCGTGGAAGTAGTAGGCGTGAGTACAAGGCTCACCCCTTCCTCTTGCACAGCCTCCCACTCTCACGCATGCCACTCCGTCGCCCGTGATTTCCCGGAGTTGCGCGTCTATTGCCGAGGTTCCCCTGGGTCTATTGCACCTGTGATTTCATTTTGGAGGCGTTGTCATGCGTTTCGTGGAAGTGGCAGGCGTGAGTAGAAGGCGCACCGCCTTCTTTAGGACATGTGCCTGACAGTGCACAGCCTCTCACTGGCAGCTCACTGGCAGGCGTGCCACTACGGCTCCCGTGATTTGGCAGGAGGTGCGCGCCTACTCTCCAACTCCCCTGGGACTATCTTGTGCACCCGGAAATCCCTTTTGGCCGCGTGGTGATGTGTTTCGTGGAAGTAGCAGGCGTGAGTACAAGCCTCACCCCTTCCTCTTCCACAGCCTCCCACTCTCACGCATGCCACTCCGTCGCCCGTGATTTCCCGGAGTTGTACGTCCCTTGCCGAGGTTCCGCTGGGTCTAGTGCACCTGGGATTTTATTTTGGAGGCGTTGTCATGCGTTTCGTAAAAGTGGCAGGCGTGAGTACAAGGCTCACCGCCTTCTTTAGCACATGTGCCTCATAGTGCACAGCCTCTCACTCGGAGGCGTGCCACCACGACTCCCGTGACTTTCAGGAGGTGCGCGCCTACCCCCCAACTCCCCTGGGACTATCTAGTGCACGCGGGAATTCATTTTAACCGCGTGGTGATGTGTTTCGTGGAAGTGGCGGGCGTGAGTACAAGACTCACCGCCTTCTTTAGCACATGTGCCTCACAGTGCACAGCCTCTTACTGGCAGGCGTGCCACTACTGCTCCCGTGATTTGGCAGGAGGTGCACGCCTACTCTTCAACTCCCTTGGGACTATCTAGTGCACCCGGGAATCCGTTTTGGCCGCGTGGTGATGTGTTTCGTGGAAGTAGCAGGCGTGAGTACAAGGCTCACCCCTTCCTCTTGCACAGCCTCCCACTCTCACGCATGCCACTCCGTCGCCCGTGATTTCCCAGAGTTGCGCGTCTATTGCCGAGGCTCCCCTGGGTCTAGTGCACCTGGGATTTCATTTTGGAGGCGTTGTCATGCGTTTCGTGGAAGTGGCAGGCGTGAGTACAAGGCTCACCGCCCTCTTTAGGACAGGTGCCTCACAGTGCACAGCCTATCACTGGCAGGCGTGCCACTACGGCTCCCGTGATTTGGCAGGAGGTGCGCGCCCACTCTCCAACTCCCCTGGGACTATCTACTGCACCCGGGAATCCGTTTTGGCCGCGTGGTCATGTGTTTCGTGGAAGAAGCAGGCGTGAGTACAAGACTCACCCCTTCCTCTTGCACAGCCTCCAACTCTAACGCATGCCACTCCGTCGCCCGTGATTTCCCGGAGTTGCGCGTCTATTGCGGAGGTTCCCCTGGGTCTAGTGCACCTGGGATTTCATTTTGGAGGCGTTGTCATGCGTTTCGTGGAAGTGGCAGGCGTGAGTACAGGGCTCACCGCCTTCTTTAGCACATGTGCCTCATAGTGCACAGACTCTCACTCGGAGGCGTGCCACCACGCCTCCCGTTACTTGCAGGAGGTGCGCGCCTATCCCCAAACTCCCCTGGGACTGTCGAGAGCACGCGGGAATCCATTTTAGCCGCGTGGCGATGTGTTTCGTGGAAGTGGCAGGCGTCAGTACAAGACTGACCGCCTTCTTTAGCACATGTGCCTCACAGTGCACAGCCTCTCACTGGCAGGCGTGCCACTACGGCTCCCGTGATCTGGCAGGAGGTGCGCGCCTACTCTCCAACTCCCCTGGGACTATCTAGTGCACCCGGGAATCCGTTTTGGCCGCGTGGTGATGTGTTTTGTGGAAGTAGCAGGCGTGAGTACAAGGCTCACCCCTTCCTCTTGCACAGCCTCCCACTCTCACGCATGCCACTCCGTCGCCCGTGATTTCCCGGAGCTGCGCGTCTATTGCCGAGGTTCCCCTGGGTCTATTGCACCTGGGATTTTATTTTGGAGGCGTTGTCATGCGTTTCGTGAAAGTGGCAGGCGTGAGTACAAGGCTCACCGCCTTCTTTAGGACATTTGACTGACAGTTCACAGCCTCTCACTGGCAGCTCACTGGCAGGCGTGCCACTACGGCTCCCGTGATTTGACAGGAGGAGCGCGCCTACTCTCCAACTCCCCTGGGACTATCTTGTGCACCCGGAAATCCGTTTTGGCCGCGTGGTGATGTGTTTCGTGGAAGTAGCAGGCGTGAGTACAAGCCTCACCCCTTCCTCTTGCACAGCCTCCCACTCTCACGCATGCCACTCCGTCGCCCGTGATTTCCCGGAGTTGTGCGTCCCTTGCCGAGGTACCCCTGGGTCTAGTGCACCTGGGATTTTATTTTGGAGGCGTTGTCATGCGTTTCGTAAAAGTGGCAGGCGTGAGTACAAGGCTCACCGCCTTCTTTAGCACATGTGCCTCATAGTGCACAGCCTCTCACTCGGAGGCGTGCCACCACGACTCCCGTGACTTGCAGGAGGTGCGCGCCTATCCCCCAACTCCCCTGGGACTATCTAGTGCACGCGGGAATCCATTTTAACCGCGTGGTGATGTGTTTCGTGGAAGTGGCGGGCGTGAGTACCAGACTGACCGCCTTCTTTAGCACATGTGCCTCAAGTTGCACAGCCTCTCACTGGCAGGCGTGCCACTACGGCTCCCGTGATCTGGCAGGAGGTGCGCGCCTACTCTCCAACTCCCCTGGGACTATCTAGTGCACCCGGGAATCCGTTTTGGCCGCGTGGTGATGTGTTTCGTGGAAGTAGTAGGCGTGAGTACAAGGCTCACCCCTTCCTCTTGCACAGCCTCCCACTCTCACGCATGCCACTCCGTCGCCCGTGATTTCCCGGAGTTGCGCGTCTATTGCCGAGGTTCCCCTGGGTCTATTGCACCTGTGATTTCATTTTGGAGGCGTTGTCATGCGTTTCGTGGAAGTGGCAGGCGTGAGTAGAAGGCGCACCGCCTTCTTTAGGACATGTGCCTGACAGTGCACAGCCTCTCACTGGCAGCTCACTGGCAGGCGTGCCACTACGGCTCCCGTGATTTGGCAGGAGGTGCGCGCCTACTCTCCAACTCCCCTGGGACTATCTTGTGCACCCGGAAATCCCTTTTGGCCGCGTGGTGATGTGTTTCGTGGAAGTAGCAGGCGTGAGTACAAGCCTCACCCCTTCCTCTTCCACAGCCTCCCACTCTCACGCATGCCACTCCGTCGCCCGTGATTTCCCGGAGTTGTACGTCCCTTGCCGAGGTTCCGCTGGGTCTAGTGCACCTGGGATTTTATTTTGGAGGCGTTGTCATGCGTTTCGTAAAAGTGGCAGGCGTGAGTACAAGGCTCACCGCCTTCTTTAGCACATGTGCCTCATAGTGCACAGCCTCTCACTCGGAGGCGTGCCACCACGACTCCCGTGACTTTCAGGAGGTGCGCGCCTACCCCCCAACTCCCCTGGGACTATCTAGTGCACGCGGGAATTCATTTTAACCGCGTGGTGATGTGTTTCGTGGAAGTGGCGGGCGTGAGTACAAGACTCACCGCCTTCTTTAGCACATGTGCCTCACAGTGCACAGCCTCTTACTGGCAGGCGTGCCACTACTGCTCCCGTGATTTGGCAGGAGGTGCGCGCCTACTCTTCAACTCCCTTGGGACTATCTAGTGCACCCGGGAATCCGTTTTGGCCGCGTGGTGATGTGTTTCGTGGAAGTAGCAGGCGTGAGTACAAGGCTCACCCCTTCCTCTTGCACAGCCTCCCACTCTCACGCATGCCACTCCGTCGCCCGTGATTTCCCAGAGTTGCGCGTCTATTGCCGAGGCTCCCCTGGGTCTAGTGCACCTGGGATTTCATTTTGGAGGCGTTGTCATGCGTTTCGTGGAAGTGGCAGGCGTGAGTACAAGGCTCACCGCCCTCTTTAGGACAGGTGCCTCACAGTGCACAGCCTCTCACTGGCAGGCGTGCCACTACGGCTCCCGTGATTTGGCAGGAGGTGCGCGCCCACTCTCCAACTCCCCTGGGACTATCTACTGCACCCGGGAATCCGTTTTGGCCGCGTGGTCATGTGTTTCGTGGAAGTAGCAGGCGTGAGTACAAGACTCACCCCTTCCTCTTGCACAGCCTCCAACTCTCACGCATGCCACTCCGTCGCCCGTGATTTCCCGGAGTTGCGCGTCTATTGCGGAGGTTCCCCTGGGTCTAGTGCACCTGGGATTTCATTTTGGAGGCGTTGTCATGCGTTTCGTGGAAGTGGCAGGCGTGAGTACAGGGCTCACCGCCTTCTTTAGCACATGTGCCTCATAGTGCACAGACTCTCACTCGGAGGCGTGCCACCACGCCTCCCGTTACTTGCAGGAGGTGCGCGCCTATCCCCAAACTCCCCTGGGACTGTCGAGAGCACGCGGGAATCCATTTTAGCCGCGTGGCGATGTGTTTCGTGGAAGTGGCAGGCGTCAGTACAAGACTGACCGCCTTCTTTAGCACATGTGCCTCACAGTGCACAGCCTCTCACTGGCAGGCGTGCCACTACGGCTCCCGTGATCTGGCAGGAGGTGCGCGCCTACTCTCCAACTCCCCTGGGACTATCTAGTGCACCCGGGAATCCGTTTTGGCCGCGTGGTGATGTGTTTTGTGGAAGTAGCAGGCGTGAGTACAAGGCTCACCCCTTCCTCTTGCACAGCCTCCCACTCTCACGCATGCCACTCCGTCGCCCGTGATTTCCCGGAGCTGCGCGTCTATTGCCGAGGTTCCCCTGGGTCTATTGCACCTGGGATTTTATTTTGGAGGCGTTGTCATGCGTTTCGTGGAAGTGGCAGGCGTGAGTACAAGGCTCACCGCCTTCTTTAGGACATTTGACTGACAGTTCACAGCCTCCCACTGGCAGCTCACTGGCAGGCGTGCCACTACGGCTCCCGTGATTTGACAGGAGGTGCGCGCCTACTCTCCAACTCCCCTGGGACTATCTTGTGCACCCGGAAATCCGTTTTGGCCGCGTGGTGATGTGTTTCGTGGAAGTAGCAGGCGTGAGTACAAGCCTCACCCCTTCCTCTTGCACAGCCTCCCACTCTCACGCATGCCACTCCGTCGCCCGTGATTTCCCGGAGTTGTGCGTCCCTTGCCGAGGTACCCCTGGGTCTAGTGCACCTGGGATTTTATTTTGGAGGCGTTGTCATGCGTTTCGTAAAAGTGGCAGGCGTGAGTACAAGGCTCACCGCCTTCTTTAGCACATGTGCCTCATAGTGCACAGCCTCTCACTCGGAGGCGTGCCACCACGACTCCCGTGACTTGCAGGAGGTGCGCGCCTATCCCCCAACTCCCCTGGGACTATCTAGTGCACGCGGGAATCCATTTTAACCGCGTGGTGATGTGTTTCGTGGAAGTGGCGGGCGTGAGTACCAGACTGACCGCCTTCTTTAGCACATGTGCCGCAAGTTGCACAGACTCTCACTGGCAGGCGTGCCACTACGGCTCCCGTGATCTGGCAGGAGGTGCGCGCCTACTCTCCAACTCCCCTGGGACTATCTAGTGCACCCGGGAATCCGTTTTGGCCGCGTGGTGATGTGTTTCGTGGAAGTAGTAGGCGTGAGTACAAGGCTCACCCCTTCCTCTTGCACAGCCTCCCACTCTCACGCATGCCACTCCGTCGCCCGTGATTTCCCGGAGTTGCGCGTCTATTGCCGAGGTTCCCCTGGGTCTATTGCACCTGTGATTTCATTTTGGAGGCGTTGTCATGCGTTTCGTGGAAGTGGCAGGCGTGAGTAGAAGGCGCACCGCCTTCTTTAGGACATGTGCCTGACAGTGCACAGCCTCTCACTGGCAGCTCACTGGCAGGCGTGCCACTACGGCTCCCGTGATTTGGCAGGAGGTGCGCGCCTACTCTCCAACTCCCCTGGGACTATCTTGTGCACCCGGAAATCCCTTTTGGCCGCGTGGTGATGTGTTTCGTGGAAGTAGCAGGCGTGAGTACAAGCCTCACCCCTTCCTCTTCCACAGCCTCCCACTCTCACGCATGCCACTCCGTCGCCCGTGATTTCCCGGAGTTGTACGTCCCTTGCCGAGGTTCCGCTGGGTCTAGTGCACCTGGGATTTTATTTTGGAGGCGTTGTCATGCGTTTCGTAAAAGTGGCAGGCGTGAGTACAAGGCTCACCGCCTTCTTTAGCACATGTGCCTCATAGTGCACAGCCTCTCACTCGGAGGCGTGCCACCACGACTCCCGTGACTTTCAGGAGGTGCGCGCCTACCCCCCAACTCCCCTGGGACTATCTAGTGCACGCGGGAATTCATTTTAACCGCGTGGTGATGTGTTTCGTGGAAGTGGCGGGCGTGAGTACAAGACTCACCGCCTTCTTTAGCACATGTGCCTCACAGTGCACAGCCTCTTACTGGCAGGCGTGCCACTACTGCTCCCGTGATTTGGCAGGAGGTGCGCGCCTACTCTTCAACTCCCTTGGGACTATCTAGTGCACCCGGGAATCCGTTTTGGCCGCGTGGTGATGTGTTTCGTGGAAGTAGCAGGCGTGAGTACAAGGCTCACCCCTTCCTCTTGCACAGCCTCCCACTCTCACGCATGCCACTCCGTCGCCCGTGATTTCCCAGAGTTGCGCGTCTATTGCCGAGGCTCCCCTGGGTCTAGTGCACCTGGGATCTCATTTTGGAGGCGTTGTCATGCGTTTCGTGGAAGTGGCAGGCGTGAGTACAAGGCTCACCGCCCTCTTTAGGACAGGTGCCTCACAGTGCACAGCCTCTCACTGGCAGGCGTGCCACTACGGCTCCCGTGATTTGGCAGGAGGTGCGCGCCCACTCTCCAACTCCCCTGGGACTATCTACTGCACCCGGGAATCCGTTTTGGCCGCGTGGTCATGTGTTTCGTGGAAGTAACAGGCGTGAGTACAAGACTCACCCCTTCCTCTTGCACAGCCTCCAACTCTCACGCATGCCACTCCGTCGCCCGTGATTTCCCGGAGTTGCGCGTCTATTGCGGAGGTTCCCCTGGGTCTAGTGCACCTGGGATTTCATTTTGGAGGCGTTGTCATGCGTTGCGTGGAAGTGGCAGGCGTGAGTACAGGGCTCACCGCCTTCTTTAGCACATGTGCCTCATAGTGCACAGACTCTCACTCGGAGGCGTACCACCACGCCTCCCGTTACTTGCAGGAGGTGCGCGCCTATCCCCAAACTCCCCTGGGACTGTCGAGAGCACGCGGGAATCCATTTTAGCCGCGTGGCGATGTGTTTCGTGGAAGTGGCAGGCGTCAGTACAAGACTGACCGCCTTCTTTAGCACATGTGCCTCACAGTGCACAGCCTCTCACTGGCAGGCGTGCCACTACGGCTCCCGTGATCTGGCAGGAGGTGCGCGCCTACTCTCCAACTCCCCTGGGACTATCTAGTGCACCCGGGAATCCGTTTTGGCCGCGTGGTGATGTGTTTTGTGGAAGTAGCAGGCGTGAGTACAAGGCTCACCCCTTCCTCTTGCACAGCCTCCCACTCTCACGCATGCCACTCCGTCGCCCGTGATTTCCCGGAGCTGCGCGTCTATTGCCGAGGTTCCCCTGGGTCTATTGCACCTGGGATTTTATTTTGGAGGCGTTGTCATGCGTTTCGTGAAAGTGGCAGGCGTGAGTACAAGGCTCACCGCCTTCTTTAGGACATTTGACTGACAGTTCACAGCCTCTCACTGGCAGCTCACTGGCAGGCGTGCCACTACGGCTCCCGTGATTTGACAGGAGGTGCGCGCCTACTCTCCAACTCCCCTGGGACTATCTTGTGCACCCGGAAATCCGTTTTGGCCGCGTGGTGATGTGTTTCGTGGAAGTAGCAGGCGTGAGTACAAGCCTCACCCCTTCCTCTTGCACAGCCTCCCACTCTCACGCATGCCACTCCGTCGCCCGTGATTTCCCGGAGTTGTGCGTCCCTTGCCGAGGTACCCCTGGGTCTAGTGCACCTGGGATTTTATTTTGGAGGCGTTGTCATGCGTTTCGTAAAAGTGGCAGGCGTGAGTACAAGGCTCACCGCCTTCTTTAGCACATGTGCCTCATAGTGCACAGCCTCTCACTCGGAGGCGTGCCACCACGACTCCCGTGACTTGCAGGAGGTGCGCGCCTATCCCCCAACTCCCCTGGGACTATCTAGTGCACGCGGGAATCCATTTTAACCGCGTGGTGATGTGTTTCGTGGAAGTGGCGGGCGTGAGTACCAGACTGACCGCCTTCTTTAGCACATGTGCCTCAAGTTGCACAGCCTCTCACTGGCAGGCGTGCCACTACGGCTCCCGTGATCTGGCAGGAGGTGCGCGCCTACTCTCCAACTCCCCTGGGACTATCTAGTGCACCCGGGAATCCGTTTTGGCCGCGTGGTGATGTGTTTCGTGGAAGTAGTAGGCGTGAGTACAAGGCTCACCCCTTCCTCTTGCACAGCCTCCCACTCTCACGCATGCCACTCCGTCGCCCGTGATTTCCCGGAGTTGCGCGTCTATTGCCGAGGTTCCCCTGGGTCTATTGCACCTGTGATTTCATTTTGGAGGCGTTGTCATGCGTTTCGTGGAAGTGGCAGGCGTGAGTAGAAGGCGCACCGCCTTCTTTAGGACATGTGCCTGACAGTGCACAGCCTCTCACTGGCAGCTCACTGGCAGGCGTGCCACTACGGCTCCCGTGATTTGGCAGGAGGTGCGCGCCTACTCTCCAACTCCCCTGGGACTATCTTGTGCACCCGGAAATCCCTTTTGGCCGCGTGGTGATGTGTTTCGTGGAAGTAGCAGGCGTGAGTACAAGCCTCACCCCTTCCTCTTCCACAGCCTCCCACTCTCACGCATGCCACTCCGTCGCCCGTGATTTCCCGGAGTTGTACGTCCCTTGCCGAGGTTCCGCTGGGTCTAGTGCACCTGGGATTTTATTTTGGAGGCGTTGTCATGCGTTTTGTAAAAGTGGCAGGCGTGAGTACAAGGCTCACCGCCTTCTTTAGCACATGTGCCTCATAGTGCACAGCCTCTCACTCGGAGGCGTGCCACCACGACTCCCGTGACTTTCAGGAGGTGCGCGCCTACCCCCCAACTCCCCTGGGACTATCTAGTGCACGCGGGAATTCATTTTAACCGCGTGGTGATGTGTTTCGTGGAAGTGGCGGGCGTGAGTACAAGACTCACCGCCTTCTTTAGCACATATGCCTCACAGTGCACAGCCTCTTACTGGCAGGCGTGCCACTACTGCTCCCGTGATTTGGCAGGAGGTGCGCGCCTACTCTTCAACTCCCTTGGGACTATCTAGTGCACCCGGGAATCCGTTTTGGCCGCGTGGTGATGTGTTTCGTGGAAGTAGCAGGCGTGAGTACAAGGCTCACCCCTTCCTCTTGCACAGCCTCCCACTCTCACGCATGCCACTCCGTCGCCCGTGATTTCCCAGAGTTGCGCGTCTATTGCCGAGGCTCCCCTGGGTCTAGTGCACCTGGGATTTCATTTTGGAGGCGTTGTCATGCGTTTCGTGGAAGTGGCAGGCGTGAGTACAAGGCTCACCGCCCTCTTTAGGACAGGTGCCTCACAGTGCACAGCCTCTCACTGGCAGGCGTGCCACTACGGCTCCCGTGATTTGGCAGGAGGTGCGCGCCCACTCTCCAACTCCCCTGGGACTATCTACTGCACCCGGGAATCCGTTTTGGCCGCGTGGTCATGTGTTTCGTGGAAGTAGCAGGCGTGAGTACAAGACTCACCCCTTCCTCTTGCACAGCCTCCAACTCTCACGCATGCCACTCCGTCGCCCGTGATTTCCCGGAGTTGCGCGTCTATTGCGGAGGTTCCCCTGGGTCTAGTGCACCTGGGATTTCATTTTGGAGGCGTTGTCATGCGTTTCGTGGAAGTGGCAGGCGTGAGTACAGGGCTCACCGCCTTCTTTAGCACATGTGCCTCATAGTGCACAGACTCTCACTCGGAGGCGTGCCACCACGCCTCCCGTTACTTGCAGGAGGTGCGCGCGTATCCCCAAACTCCCCTGGGACTGTCGAGAGCACGCGGGAATCCATTTTAGCCGCGTGGCGATGTGTTTCGTGGAAGTGGCAGGCGTCAGTACAAGACTCACCGCCTTCTTTAGCACATGTGCCTCACAGTGCACAGCCTCTCACTGGCAGGCGTGCCACTACGGCTCCCGTGATCTGGCAGGAGGTGCGCGCCTACTCTCCAACTCCCCTGGGACTATCTAGTGCACCCGGGAATCCGTTTTGGCCGCGTGGTGATGTGTTTTGTGGAAGTAGCAGGCGTGAGTACAAGGCTCACCCCTTCCTCTTGCACAGCCTCCCACTCTCACGCATGCCACTCCGTCGCCCGTGATTTCCCGGAGCTGCGCGTCTATTGCCGAGGTTCCCCTGGGTCTATTGCACCTGGGATTTTATTTTGGAGGCGTTGTCATGCGTTTCGTGGAAGTGGCAGGCGTGAGTACAAGGCTCACCGCCTTCTTTAGGACATTTGACTGACAGTTCACAGCCTCTCACTGGCAGCTCACTGGCAGGCGTGCCACTACGGCTCCCGTGATTTGACAGGAGGTGCGCGCCTACTCTCCAACTCCCCTGGGACTATCTTGTGCACCCGGAAATCCGTTTTGGCCGCGTGGTGATGTGTTTCGTGGAAGTAGCAGGCGTGAGTACAAGCCTCACCCCTTCCTCTTGCACAGCCTCCCACTCTCACGCATGCCACTCCGTCGCCCGTGATTTCCCGGAGTTGTGCGTCCCTTGCCGAGGTACCCCTGGGTCTAGTGCACCTGGGATTTTATTTTGGAGGCGTTGTCATGCGTTTCGTAAAAGTGGCAGGCGTGAGTACAAGGCTCACCGCCTTCTTTAGCACATGTGCCTCATAGTGCACAGCCTCTCACTCGGAGGCGTGCCACCACGACTCCCGTGACTTGCAGGAGGTGCGCGCCTATCCCCCAACTCCCCTGGGACTATCTAGTGCACGCGGGAATCCATTTTAACCGCGTGGTGATGTGTTTCGTGGAAGTGGCGGGCGTGAGTACCAGACTGACCGCCTTCTTTAGCACATGTGCCTCAAGTTGCACAGCCTCTCACTGGCAGGCGTGCCACTACGGCTCCCGTGATCTGGCAGGAGGTGCGCGCCCACTCTCCAACTCCCCTGGGACTATCTAGTGCACCCGGGAATCCGTTTTGGCCGCGTGGTGATGTGTTTCGTGGAAGTAGTAGGCGTGAGTACAAGGCTCACCCCTTCCTCTTGCACAGCCTCCCACTCTCACGCATGCCACTCCGTCGCCCGTGATTTCCCGGAGTTGCGCGTCTATTGCCGAGGCTCCCCTGGGTCTATTGCACCTGTGATTTCATTTTGGAGGCGTTGTCATGCGTTTCGTGGAAGTGGCAGGCGTGAGTAGAAGGCGCACCGCCTTCTTTAGGACATGTGCCTGACAGTGCACAGCCTCTCACTGGCAGCTCACTGGCAGGCGTGCCACTACGGCTCCCGTGATTTGGCAGGAGGTGCGCGCCTACTCTCCAACTCCCCTGGGACTATCTTGTGCACCCGGAAATCCCTTTTGGTCGCGTGGTGATGTGTTTCGTGGAAGTAGCAGGCGTGAGTACAAGCCTCACCCCTTCCTCTTCCACAGCCTCCCACTATCACGCATGCCACTCCGTCGCCCGTGATTTCCCGGAGTTGTACGTCCCTTGCCGAGGTTGCGCTGGGTCTAGTGCACCTGGGATTTTATTTTGGAGGCGTTGTCATGCGTTTCGTAAAAGTGGCAGGCGTGAGTACAAGGCTCACCGCCTTCTTTAGCACATGTGCCTCATAGTGCACAGCCTCTCACTCGGAGGCGTGCCACCACGACTCCCGTGACTTTCAGGAGGTGCGCGCCTACCCCCCAACTCCCCTGGGACTATCTAGTGCACGCGGGAATTCATTTTAACCGCGTGGTGATGTGTTTCGTGGAAGTGGCGGGCGTGAGTACAAGACTCACCGCCTTCTTTAGCACATGTGCCTCACAGTGCACAGCCTCTTACTGGCAGGCGTGCCACTACTGCTCCCGTGATTTGGCAGGAGGTGCGCGCCTACTCTTCAACTCCCTTGGGACTATCTAGTGCACCCGGGAATCCGTTTTGGCCGCGTGGTGATGTGTTTCGTGGAAGTAGCAGGCGTGAGTACAAGGCTCACCCCTTCCTCTTGCACAGCCTCCCACTCTCACGCATGCCACTCCGTCGCCCGTGATTTCCCAGAGTTGCGCGTCTATTGCCGAGGCTCCCCTGGGTCTAGTGCACCTGGGATTTCATTTTGGAGGCGTTGTCATGCGTTTCGTGGAAGTGGCAGGCGTGAGTACAAGGCTCACCGCCCTCTTTAGGACAGGTGCCTCACAGTGCACAGCCTCTCACTGGCAGGCGTGCCACTACGGCTCCCGTGATTTGGCAGGAGGTGCGCGCCCACTCTCCAACTCCCCTGGGACTATCTACTGCACCCGGGAATCCGTTTTGGCCGCGTGGTCATGTGTTTCGTGGAAGTAGCAGGCGTGAGTACAAGACTCACCCCTTCCTCTTGCACAGCCTCCAACTCTCACGCATGCCACTCCGTCGCCCGTGATTTCCCGGAGTTGCGCGTCTATTGCGGAGGTTCCCCTGGGTCTAGTGCACCTGGGATTTCATTTTGGAGGCGTTGTCATGCGTTTCGTGGAAGTGGCAGGCGTGAGTACAAGGCTCACCGCCTTCTTTAGCACATGTGCCTCATAGTGCACAGACTCTCACTCGGAGGCGTGCCACCACGCCTCCCGTTACTTGCAGGAGGTGCGCGCCTATCCCCAATCTCCCCTGGGACTGTCGAGAGCACGCGGGAATCCATTTTAGCCGCGTGGCGATGTGTTTCGTGGAAGTGGCAGGCGTCAGTACAAGACTGACCGCCTTCTTTAGCACATGTGCCTCACAGTGCACAGCCTCTCACTGGCAGGCGTGCCACTACGGCTCCCGTGATCTGGCAGGAGGTGCGCGCCTACTCTCCAACTCCCCTGGGACTATCTAGTGCACCCGGGAATCCGTTTTGGCCGCGTGGTGATGTGTTTTGTGGAAGTAGCAGGCGTGAGTACAAGGCTCACCCCTTCCTCTTGCACAGCCTCCCACTCTCACGCATGCCACTCCGTCGCCCGTGATTTCCCGGAGCTGCGCGTCTATTGCCGAGGTTCCCCTGGGTCTATTGCACCTGGGATTTTATTTTGGAGGCGTTGTCATGCGTTTCGTGGAAGTGGCAGGCGTGAGTACAAGGCTCACCGCCTTCTTTAGGACATTTGACTGACAGTTCACAGCCTCTCACTGGCAGCTCACTGGCAGGCGTGCCACTACGGCTCCCGTGATTTGACAGGAGGTGCGCGCCTACTCTCCAACTCCCCTGGGACTATCTTGTGCACCCGGAAATCCGTTTTGGCCGCGTGGTGATGTGTTTCGTGGAAGTAGCAGGCGTGAGTACAAGCCTCACCCCTTCCTCTTGCACAGCCTCCCACTCTCACGCATGCCACTCCGTCGCCCGTGATTTCCCGGAGTTGTGCGTCCCTTGCCGAGGTACCCCTGGGTCTAGTGCACCTGGGATTTTATTTTGGAGGCGTTGTCATGCGTTTCGTAAAAGTGGCAGGCGTGAGTACAAGGCTCACCGCCTTCTTTAGCACATGTGCCTCATAGTGCACAGCCTCTCACTCGGAGGCGTGCCACCACGACTCCCGTGACTTGCAGGAGGTGCGCGCCTATCCCCCAACTCCCCTGGGACTATCTAGTGCACGCGGGAATCCATTTTAACCGCGTGGTGATGTGTTTCGTGGAAGTGGCGGGCGTGAGTACCAGACTGACCGCCTTCTTTAGCACATGTGCCGCAAGTTGCACAGACTCTCACTGGCAGGCGTGCCACTACGGCTCCCGTGATCTGGCAGGAGGTGCGCGCCTACTCTCCAACTCCCCTGGGACTATCTAGTGCACCCGGGAATCCGTTTTGGCCGCGTGGTGATGTGTTTCGTGGAAGTAGTAGGCGTGAGTACAAGGCTCACCCCTTCCTCTTGCACAGCCTCCCACTCTCACGCATGCCACTCCGTCGCCCGTGATTTCCCGGAGTTGCGCGTCTATTGCCGAGGTTCCCCTGGGTCTATTGCACCTGTGATTTCATTTTGGAGGCGTTGTCATGCGTTTCGTGGAAGTGGCAGGCGTGAGTAGAAGGCGCACCGCCTTCTTTAGGACATGTGCCTGACAGTGCACAGCCTCTCACTGGCAGCTCACTGGCAGGCGTGCCACTACGGCTCCCGTGATTTGGCAGGAGGTGCGCGCCTACTCTCCAACTCCCCTGGGACTATCTTGTGCACCCGGAAATCCCTTTTGGCCGCGTGGTGATGTGTTTCGTGGAAGTAGCAGGCGTGAGTACAAGCCTCACCCCTTCCTCTTCCACAGCCTCCCACTCTCACGCATGCCACTCCGTCGCCCGTGATTTCCCGGAGTTGTACGTCCCTTGCCGAGGTTCCGCTGGGTCTAGTGCACCTGGGATTTTATTTTGGAGGCGTTGTCATGCGTTTCGTAAAAGTGGCAGGCGTGAGTACAAGGCTCACCGCCTTCTTTAGCACATGTGCCTCATAGTGCACAGCCTCTCACTCGGAGGCGTGCCACCACGACTCCCGTGACTTTCAGGAGGTGCGCGCCTACCCCCCAACTCCCCTGGGACTATCTAGTGCACGCGGGAATTCATTTTAACCGCGTGGTGATGTGTTTCGTGGAAGTGGCGGGCGTGAGTACAAGACTCACCGCCTTCTTTAGCACATGTGCCTCACAGTGCACAGCCTCTTACTGGCAGGCGTGCCACTACTGCTCCCGTGATTTGGCAGGAGGTGCGCGCCTACTCTTCAACTCCCTTGGGACTATCTAGTGCACCCGGGAATCCGTTTTGGCCGCGTGGTGATGTGTTTCGTGGAAGTAGCAGGCGTGAGTACAAGGCTCACCCCTTCCTCTTGCACAGCCTCCCACTCTCACGCATGCCACTCCGTCGCCCGTGATTTCCCAGAGTTGCGCGTCTATTGCCGAGGCTCCCCTGGGTCTAGTGCACCTGGGATTTCATTTTGGAGGCGTTGTCATGCGTTTCGTGGAAGTGGCAGGCGTGAGTACAAGGCTCACCGCCCTCTTTAGGACAGGTGCCTCACAGTGCACAGCCTATCACTGGCAGGCGTGCCACTACGGCTCCCGTGATTTGGCAGGAGGTGCGCGCCCACTCTCCAACTCCCCTGGGACTATCTACTGCACCCGGGAATCCGTTTTGGCCGCGTGGTCATGTGTTTCGTGGAAGAAGCAGGCGTGAGTACAAGACTCACCCCTTCCTCTTGCACAGCCTCCAACTCTCACGCATGCCACTCCGTCGCCCGTGATTTCCCGGAGTTGCGCGTCTATTGCGGAGGTTCCCCTGGGTCTAGTGCACCTGGGATTTCATTTTGGAGGCGTTGTCATGCGTTTCGTGGAAGTGGCAGGCGTGAGTACAGGGCTCACCGCCTTCTTTAGCACATGTGCCTCATAGTGCACAGACTCTCACTCGGAGGCGTGCCACCACGCCTCCCGTTACTTGCAGGAGGTGCGCGCCTATCCCCAAACTCCCCTGGGACTGTCGAGAGCACGCGGGAATCCATTTTAGCCGCGTGGCGATGTGTTTCGTGGAAGTGGCAGGCGTCAGTACAAGACTGACCGCCTTCTTTAGCACATGTGCCTCACAGTGCACAGCCTCTCACTGGCAGGCGTGCCACTACGGCTCCCGTGATCTGGCAGGAGGTGCGCGCCTACTCTCCAACTCCCCTGGGACTATCTAGTGCACCCGGGAATCCGTTTTGGCCGCGTGGTGATGTGTTTTGTGGAAGTAGCAGGCGTGAGTACAAGGCTCACCCCTTCCTCTTGCACAGCCTCCCACTCTCACGCATGCCACTCCGTCGCCCGTGATTTCCCGGAGCTGCGCGTCTATTGCCGAGGTTCCCCTGGGTCTATTGCACCTGGGATTTTATTTTGGAGGCGTTGTCATGCGTTTCGTGAAAGTGGCAGGCGTGAGTACAAGGCTCACCGCCTTCTTTAGGACATTTGACTGACAGTTCACAGCCTCTCACTGGCAGCTCACTGGCAGGCGTGCCACTACGGCTCCCGTGATTTGACAGGAGGTGCGCGCCTACTCTCCAACTCCCCTGGGACTATCTTGTGCACCCGGAAATCCGTTTTGGCCGCGTGGTGATGTGTTTCGTGGAAGTAGCAGGCGTGAGTACAAGCCTCACCCCTTCCTCTTGCACAGCCTCCCACTCTCACGCATGCCACTCCGTCGCCCGTGATTTCCCGGAGTTGTGCGTCCCTTGCCGAGGTACCCCTGGGTCTAGTGCACCTGGGATTTTATTTTGGAGGCGTTGTCATGCGTTTCGTAAAAGTGGCAGGCGTGAGTACAAGGCTCACCGCCTTCTTTAGCACATGTGCCTCATAGTGCACAGCCTCTCACTCGGAGGCGTGCCACCACGACTCCCGTGACTTGCAGGAGGTGCGCGCCTATCCCCCAACTCCCCTGGGACTATCTAGTGCACGCGGGAATCCATTTTAACCGCGTGGTGATGTGTTTCGTGGAAGTGGCGGGCGTGAGTACCAGACTGACCGCCTTCTTTAGCACATGTGCCTCAAGTTGCACAGCCTCTCACTGGCAGGCGTGCCACTACGGCTCCCGTGATCTGGCAGGAGGTGCGCGCCTACTCTCCAACTCCCCTGGGACTATCTAGTGCACCCGGGAATCCGTTTTGGCCGCGTGGTGATGTGTTTCGTGGAAGTAGTAGGCGTGAGTACAAGGCTCACCCCTTCCTCTTGCACAGCCTCCCACTCTCACGCATGCCACTCCGTCGCCCGTGATTTCCCGGAGTTGCGCGTCTATTGCCGAGGTTCCCCTGGTCTATTGCACCTGTGATTTCATTTTGGAGGCGTTGTCATGCGTTTCGTGGAAGTGGCAGGCGTGAGTAGAAGGCGCACCGCCTTCTTTAGGACATGTGCCTGACAGTGCACAGCCTCTCACTGGCAGCTCACTGGCAGGCGTGCCACTACGGCTCCCGTGATTTGGCAGGAGGTGCGCGCCTACTCTCCAACTCCCCTGGGACTATCTTGTGCACCCGGAAATCCCTTTTGGCCGCGTGGTGATGTGTTTCGTGGAAGTAGCAGGCGTGAGTACAAGCCTCACCCCTTCCTCTTCCACAGCCTCCCACTCTCACGCATGCCACTCCGTCGCCCGTGATTTCCCGGAGTTGTACGTCCCTTGCCGAGGTTCCGCTGGGTCTAGTGCACCTGGGATTTTATTTTGGAGGCGTTGTCATGCGTTTCGTAAAAGTGGCAGGCGTGAGTACAAGGCTCACCGCCTTCTTTAGCACATGTGCCTCATAGTGCACAGCCTCTCACTCGGAGGCGTGCCACCACGACTCCCGTGACTTTCAGGAGGTGCGCGCCTACCCCCCAACTCCCCTGGGACTATCTAGTGCACGCGGGAATTCATTTTAACCGCGTGGTGATGTGTTTCGTGGAAGTGGCGGGCGTGAGTACAAGACTCACCGCCTTCTTTAGCACATGTGCCTCACAGTGCACAGCCTCTTACTGGCAGGCGTGCCACTACGGCTCCCGTGATCTGGCAGGAGGTGCGCGCCTACTCTCCAACTCCCCTGGGACTATCTAGTGCACCCGGGAATCCGTTTTGGCCGCGTGGTGATGTGTCTTGTGGAAGTAGCAGGCGTGAGTACAAGGCTCACCCCTTCCTCTTGCACAGCCTCCCACTCTCACGCATGCCACTCCGTCGCCCGTGATTTCCCGGAGCTGCGCGTCTATTGCCGAGGTTCCCCTGGGTCTATTGCACCTGGGATTTTATTTTGGAGGCGTTGTCATGCGTTTCGTGGAAGTGGCAGGCGTGAGTACAAGGCTCACCGCCTTCTTTAGGACATTTGACTGACAGTTCACAGCCTCTCACTGGCAGCTCACTGGCAGGCGTGCCACTACGGCTCCCGTGATTTGACAGGAGGTGCGCGCCTACTCTCCAACTCCCCTGGGACTATCTTGTGCACCCGGAAATCCGTTTTGGCCGCGTGGTGATGTGTTTCGTGGAAGTAGCAGGCGTGAGTACAAGCCTCACCCCTTCCTCTTGCACAGCCTCCCACTCTCACGCATGCCACTCCGTCGCCCGTGATTTCCCGGAGTTGTGCGTCCCTTGCCGAGGTACCCCTGGGTCTAGTGCACCTGGGATTTTATTTTGGAGGCGTTGTCATGCGTTTCGTAAAAGTGGCAGGCGTGAGTACAAGGCTCACCGCCTTCTTTAGCACATGTGCCTCATAGTGCACAGCCTCTCACTCGGAGGCGTGCCACCACGACTCCCGTGACTTGCAGGAGGTGCGCGCCTATCCCCCAACTCCCCTGGGACTATCTAGTGCACGCGGGAATCCATTTTAACCGCGTGGTGATGTGTTTCGTGGAAGTGGCGGGCGTGAGTACCAGACTGACCGCCTTCTTTAGCACATGTGCCTCAAGTTGCACAGCCTCTCACTGGCAGGCGTGCCACTACGGCTCCCGTGATCTGGCAGGAGGTGCGCGCCCACTCTCCAACTCCCCTGGGACTATCTAGTGCACCCGGGAATCCGTTTTGGCCGCGTGGTGATGTGTTTCGTGGAAGTAGTAGGCGTGAGTACAAGGCTCACCCCTTCCTCTTGCACAGCCTCCCACTCTCACGCATGCCACTCCGTCGCCCGTGATTTCCCGGAGTTGCGCGTCTATTGCCGAGGTTCCCCTGGGTCTATTGCACCTGTGATTTCATTTTGGAGGCGTTGTCATGCGTTTCGTGGAAGTGGCAGGCGTGAGTAGAAGGCGCACCGCCTTCTTTAGGACATGTGCCTGACAGTGCACAGCCTCTCACTGGCAGCTCACTGGCAGGCGTGCCACTACGGCTCCCGTGATTTGGCAGGAGGTGCGCGCCTACTCTCCAACTCCCCTGGGACTATCTTGTGCACCCGGAAATCCCTTTTGGCCGCGTGGTGATGTGTTTCGTGGAAGTAGCAGGCGTGAGTACAAGCCTCACCCCTTCCTCTTCCACAGCCTCCCACTCTCACGCATGCCACTCCGTCGCCCGTGATTTCCCGGAGTTGTACGTCCCTTGCCGAGGTTGCGCTGGGTCTAGTGCACCTGGGATTTTATTTTGGAGGCGTTGTCATGCGTTTCGTAAAAGTGGCAGGCGTGAGTACAAGGCTCACCGCCTTCTTTAGCACATGTGCCTCATAGTGCACAGCCTCTCACTCGGAGGCGTGCCACCACGACTCCCGTGACTTTCAGGAGGTGCGCGCCTACCCCCCAACTCCCCTGGGACTATCTAGTGCACGCGGGAATTCATTTTAACCGCGTGGTGATGTGTTTCGTGGAAGTGGCGGGCGTGAGTACAAGACTCACCGCCTTCTTTAGCACATGTGCCTCACAGTGCACAGCCTCTTACTGGCAGGCGTGCCACTACTGCTCCCGTGATTTGGCAGGAGGTGCGCGCCTACTCTTCAACTCCCTTGGGACTATCTAGTGCACCCGGGAATCCGTTTTGGCCGCGTGGTGATGTGTTTCGTGGAAGTAGCAGGCGTGAGTACAAGGCTCACCCCTTCCTCTTGCACAGCCTCCCACTCTCACGCATGCCACTCCGTCGCCCGTGATTTCCCAGAGTTGCGCGTCTATTGCCGAGGCTCCCCTGGGTCTAGTGCACCTGGGATTTCATTTTGGAGGCGTTGTCATGCGTTTCGTGGAAGTGGCAGGCGTGAGTACAAGGCTCACCGCCCTCTTTAGGACAGGTGCCTCACAGTGCACAGCCTCTCACTGGCAGGCGTGCCACTACGGCTCCCGTGATTTGGCAGGAGGTGCGCGCCCACTCTCCAACTCCCCTGGGACTATCTACTGCACCCGGGAATCCGTTTTGGCCGCGTGGTCATGTGTTTCGTGGAAGTAGCAGGCGTGAGTACAAGACTCACCCCTTCCTCTTGCACAGCCTCCAACTCTCACGCATGCCACTCCGTCGCCCGTGATTTCCCGGAGTTGCGCGTCTATTGCGGAGGTTCCCCTGGGTCTAGTGCACCTGGGATTTCATTTTGGAGGCGTTGTCATGCGTTTCGTGGAAGTGGCAGGCGTGAGTACAAGGCTCACCGCCTTCTTTAGCACATGTGCCTCATAGTGCACAGACTCTCACTCGGAGGCGTGCCACCACGCCTCCCGTTACTTGCAGGAGGGGCGCGCCTATCCCCAAACTCCCCTGGGACTGTCGAGAGCACGCGGGAATCCATTTTAGCCGCGTGGCGATGTGTTTCGTGGAAGTGGCAGGCGTCAGTACAAGACTGACCGCCTTCTTTAGCACATGTGCCTCACAGTGCACAGCCTCTCACTGGCAGGCGTGCCACTACGGCTCCCGTGATCTGGCAGGAGGTGCGCGCCTACTCTCCAACTCCCCTGGGACTATCTAGTGCACCCGGGAATCCGTTTTGGCCGCGTGGTGATGTGTTTTGTGGAAGTAGCAGGCGTGAGTACAAGGCTCACCCCTTCCTCTTGCACAGCCTCCCACTCTCACGCATGCCACTCCGTCGCCCGTGATTTCCCGGAGCTGCGCGTCTATTGCCGAGGTTCCCCTGGGTCTATTGCACCTGGGATTTTATTTTGGAGGCGTTGTCATGCGTTTCGTGGAAGTGGCAGGCGTGAGTACAAGGCTCACCGCCTTCTTTAGGACATTTGACTGACAGTTCACAGCCTCTCACTGGCAGCTCACTGGCAGGCGTGCCACTACGGCTCCCGTGATTTGACAGGAGGTGCGCGCCTACTCTCCAACTCCCCTGGGACTATCTTGTGCACCCGGAAATCCGTTTTGGCCGCGTGGTGATGTGTTTCGTGGAAGTAGCAGGCGTGAGTACAAGCCTCACCCCTTCCTCTTGCACAGCCTCCCACTCTCACGCATGCCACTCCGTCGCCCGTGATTTCCCGGAGTTGTGCGTCCCTTGCCGAGGTACCCCTGGGTCTAGTGCACCTGGGATTTTATTTTGGAGGCGTTGTCATGCGTTTCGTAAAAGTGGCAGGCGTGAGTACAAGGCTCACCGCCTTCTTTAGCACATGTGCCTCATAGTGCACAGCCTCTCACTCGGAGGCGTGCCACCACGACTCCCGTGACTTGCAGGAGGTGCGCGCCTATCCCCCAACTCCCCTGGGACTATCTAGTGCACGCGGGAATCCATTTTAACCGCGTGGTGATGTGTTTCGTGGAAGTGGCGGGCGTGAGTACCAGACTGACCGCCTTCTTTAGCACATGTGCCGCAAGTTGCACAGACTCTCACTGGCAGGCGTGCCACTACGGCTCCCGTGATCTGGCAGGAGGTGCGCGCCTACTCTCCAACTCCCCTGGGACTATCTAGTGCACCCGGGAATCCGTTTTGGCCGCGTGGTGATGTGTTTCGTGGAAGTAGTAGGCGTGAGTACAAGGCTCACCCCTTCCTCTTGCACAGCCTCCCACTCTCACGCATGCCACTCCGTCGCCCGTGATTTCCCGGAGTTGCGCGTCTATTGCCGAGGTTCCCCTGGGTCTATTGCACCTGTGATTTCATTTTGGAGGCGTTGTCATGCGTTTCGTGGAAGTGGCAGGCGTGAGTAGAAGGCGCACCGCCTTCTTTAGGACATGTGCCTGACAGTGCACAGCCTCTCACTGGCAGCTCACTGGCAGGCGTGCCACTACGGCTCCCGTGATTTGGCAGGAGGTGCGCGCCTACTCTCCAACTCCCCTGGGACTATCTTGTGCACCCGGAAATCCCTTTTGGCCGCGTGGTGATGTGTTTCGTGGAAGTAGCAGGCGTGAGTACAAGCCTCACCCCTTCCTCTTCCACAGCCTCCCACTCTCACGCATGCCACTCCGTCGCCCGTGATTTCCCGGAGTTGTACGTCCCTTGCCGAGGTTCCGCTGGGTCTAGTGCACCTGGGATTTTATTTTGGAGGCGTTGTCATGCGTTTCGTAAAAGTGGCAGGCGTGAGTACAAGGCTCACCGCCTTCTTTAGCACATGTGCCTCATAGTGCACAGCCTCTCACTCGGAGGCGTGCCACCACGACTCCCGTGACTTTCAGGAGGTGCGCGCCTACCCCCCAACTCCCCTGGGACTATCTAGTGCACGCGGGAATTCATTTTAACCGCGTGGTGATGTGTTTCGTGGAAGTGGCGGGCGTGAGTACAAGACTCACCGCCTTCTTTAGCACATGTGCCTCACAGTGCACAGCCTCTTACTGGCAGGCGTGCCACTACTGCTCCCGTGATTTGGCAGGAGGTGCGCGCCTACTCTTCAACTCCCTTGGGACTATCTAGTGCACCCGGGAATCCGTTTTGGCCGCGTGGTGATGTGTTTCGTGGAAGTAGCAGGCGTGAGTACAAGGCTCACCCCTTCCTCTTGCACAGCCTCCCACTCTCACGCATGCCACTCCGTCGCCCGTGATTTCCCAGAGTTGCGCGTCTATTGCCGAGGCTCCCCTGGGTCTAGTGCACCTGGGATTTCATTTTGGAGGCGTTGTCATGCGTTTCGTGGAAGTGGCAGGCGTGAGTACAAGGCTCACCGCCCTCTTTAGGACAGGTGCCTCACAGTGCACAGCCTATCACTGGCAGGCGTGCCACTACGGCTCCCGTGATTTGGCAGGAGGTGCGCGCCCACTCTCCAACTCCCCTGGGACTATCTACTGCACCCGGGAATCCGTTTTGGCCGCGTGGTCATGTGTTTCGTGGAAGAAGCAGGCGTGAGTACAAGACTCACCCCTTCCTCTTGCACAGCCTCCAACTCTCACGCATGCCACTCCGTCGCCCGTGATTTCCCGGAGTTGCGCGTCTATTGCGGAGGTTCCCCTGGGTCTAGTGCACCTGGGATTTCATTTTGGAGGCGTTGTCATGCGTTTCGTGGAAGTGGCAGGCGTGAGTACAGGGCTCACCGCCTTCTTTAGCACATGTGCCTCATAGTGCACAGACTCTCACTCGGAGGCGTGCCACCACGCCTCCCGTTACTTGCAGGAGGTGCGCGCCTATCCCCAAACTCCCCTGGGACTGTCGAGAGCACGCGGGAATCCATTTTAGCCGCGTGGCGATGTGTTTCGTGGAAGTGGCAGGCGTCAGTACAAGACTGACCGCCTTCTTTAGCACATGTGCCTCACAGTGCACAGCCTCTCACTGGCAGGCGTGCCACTACGGCTCCCGTGATCTGGCAGGAGATGCGCGCCTACTCTCCAACTCCCCTGGGACTATCTAGTGCACCCGGGAATCCGTTTTGGCCGCGTGGTGATGTGTTTTGTGGAAGTAGCAGGCGTGAGTACAAGGCTCACCCCTTCCTCTTGCACAGCCTCCCACTCTCACGCATGCCACTCCGTCGCCCGTGATTTCCCGGAGCTGCGCGTCTATTGCCGAGGTTCCCCTGGGTCTATTGCACCTGGGATTTTATTTTGGAGGCGTTGTCATGCGTTTCGTGAAAGTGGCAGGCGTGAGTACAAGGCTCACCGCCTTCTTTAGGACATTTGACTGACAGTTCACAGCCTCCCACTGGCAGCTCACTGGCAGGCGTGCCACTACGGCTCCCGTGATTTGACAGGAGGTGCGCGCCTACTCTCCAACTCCCCTGGGACTATCTTGTGCACCCGGAAATCCGTTTTGGCCGCGTGGTGATGTGTTTCGTGGAAGTAGCAGGCGTGAGTACAAGCCTCACCCCTTCCTCTTGCACAGCCTCCCACTCTCACGCATGCCACTCCGTCGCCCGTGATTTCCCGGAGTTGTGCGTCCCTTGCCGAGGTACCCCTGGGTCTAGTGCACCTGGGATTTTATTTTGGAGGCGTTGTCATGCGTTTCGTAAAAGTGGCAGGCGTGAGTACAAGGCTCACCGCCTTCTTTAGCACATGTGCCTCATAGTGCACAGCCTCTCACTCGGAGGCGTGCCACCACGACTCCCGTGACTTGCAGGAGGTGCGCGCCTATCCCCCAACTCCCCTGGGACTATCTAGTGCACGCGGGAATCCATTTTAACCGCGTGGTGATGTGTTTCGTGGAAGTGGCGGGCGTGAGTACCAGACTGACCGCCTTCTTTAGCACATGTGCCTCAAGTTGCACAGCCTCTCACTGGCAGGCGTGCCACTACGGCTCCCGTGATCTGGCAGGAGGTGCGCGCCTACTCTCCAACTCCCCTGGGACTATCTAGTGCACCCGGGAATCCGTTTTGGCCGCGTGGTGATGTGTTTCGTGGAAGTAGTAGGCGTGAGTACAAGGCTCACCCCTTCCTCTTGCACAGCCTCCCACTCTCACGCATGCCACTCCGTCGCTTGTGATTTCCCGGAGTTGCGCGTCTATTGCCGAGGTTCCCCTGGGTCTATTGCACCTGTGATTTCATTTTGGAGGCGTTGTCATGCGTTTCGTGGAAGTGGCAGGCGTGAGTAGAAGGCGCACCGCCTTCTTTAGGACATGTGCCTGACAGTGCACAGCCTCTCACTGGCAGCTCACTGGCAGGCGTGCCACTACGGCTCCCGTGATTTGGCAGGAGGTGCGCGCCTACTCTCCAACTCCCCTGGGACTATCTTGTGCACCCGGAAATCCCTTTTGGCCGCGTGGTGATGTGTTTCGTGGAAGTAGCAGGCGTAAGTACAAGCCTCACCCCTTCCTCTTCCACAGCCTCCCACTCTCACGCATGCCACTCCGTCGCCCGTGATTTCCCGGAGTTGTACGTCCCTTGCCGAGGTTCCGCTGGGTCTAGTGCACCTGGGATTTTATTTTGGAGGCGTTGTCATGCGTTTCGTAAAAGTGGCAGGCGTGAGTACAAGGCTCACCGCCTTCTTTAGCACATGTGCCTCATAGTGCACAGCCTCTCACTCGGAGGCGTGCCACCACGACTCCCGTGACTTTCAGGAGGTGCGCGCCTACCCCACAACTCCCCTGGGACTATCTAGTGCACGCGGGAATTCATTTTAACCGCGTGGTGATGTGTTTCGTGGAAGTGGCGGGCGTGAGTACAAGACTCACCGCCTTCTTTAGCACATGTGCCTCACAGTGCACAGCCTCTTACTGGCAGGCGTGCCACTACTGCTCCCGTGATTTGGCAGGAGGTGCGCGCCTACTCTTCAACTCCCTTGGGACTATCTAGTGCACCCGGGAATCCGTTTTGGCCGCGTGGTGATGTGTTTCGTGGAAGTAGCAGGCGTGAGTACAAGGCTCACCCCTTCCTCTTGCACAGCCTCCCACTCTCACGCATGCCACTCCGTCGCCCGTGATTTCCCAGAGTTGCGCGTCTATTGCCGAGGCTCCCCTGGGTCTAGTGCACCTGGGATTTCATTTTGGAGGCGTTGTCATGCGTTTCGTGGAAGTGGCAGGCGTGAGTACAAGGCTCACCGCCCTCTTTAGGACAGGTGCCTCACAGTGCACAGCCTCTCACTGGCAGGCGTGCCACTACGGCTCCCGTGATTTGGCAGGAGGTGCGCGCCCACTCTCCAACTCCCCTGGGACTATCTACTGCACCCGGGAATCCGTTTTGGCCGCGTGGTCATGTGTTTCGTGGAAGTAGCAGGCGTGAGTACAAGACTCACCCCTTCCTCTTGCACAGCCTCCAACTCTCACGCATGCCACTCCGTCGCCCGTGATTTCCCGGAGTTGCGCGTCTATTGCGGAGGTTCCCCTGGGTCTAGTGCACCTGGGATTTCATTTTGGAGGCGTTGTCATGCGTTTCGTGGAAGTGGCAGGCGTGAGTACAGGGCTCACCGCCTTCTTTAGCACATGTGCCTCATAGTGCACAGACTCTCACTCGGAGGCGTGCCACCACGCCTCCCGTTACTTGCAGGAGGTGCGCGCCTATCCCCAAACTCCCCTGGGACTGTCGAGAGCACGCGGGAATCCATTTTAGCCGCGTGGCGATGTGTTTCGTGGAAGTGGCAGGCGTCAGTACAAGACTGACCGCCTTCTTTAGCACATGTGCCTCACAGTGCACAGCCTCTCACTGGCAGGCGTGCCACTACGGCTCCCGTGATCTGGCAGGAGGTGCGCGCCTACTCTCCAACTCCCCTGGGACTATCTAGTGCACCCGGGAATCCGTTTTGGCCGCGTGGTGATGTGTTTTGTGGAAGTAGCAGGCGTGAGTACAAGGCTCACCCCTTCCTCTTGCACAGCCTCCCACTCTCACGCATGCCACTCCGTCGCCCGTGATTTCCCGGAGCTGCGCGTCTATTGCCGAGGTTCCCCTGGGTCTATTGCACCTGGGATTTTATTTTGGAGGCGTTGTCATGCGTTTCGTGAAAGTGGCAGGCGTGAGTACAAGGCTCACCGCCTTCTTTAGGACATTTGACTGACAGTTCACAGCCTCTCACTGGCAGCTCACTGGCAGGCGTGCCACTACGGCTCCCGTGATTTGACAGGAGGTGCGCGCCTACTCTCCAACTCCCCTGGGACTATCTTGTGCACCCGGAAATCCGTTTTGGCCGCGTGGTGATGTGTTTCGTGGAAGTAGCAGGCGTGAGTACAAGCCTCACCCCTTCCTCTTGCACAGCCTCCCACTCTCACGCATGCCACTCCGTCGCCCGTGATTTCCCGGAGTTGTGCGTCCCTTGCCGAGGTACCCCTGGGTCTAGTGCACCTGGGATTTTATTTTGGAGGCGTTGTCATGCGTTTCGTAAAAGTGGCAGGCGTGAGTACAAGGCTCACCGCCTTCTTTAGCACATGTGCCTCATAGTGCACAGCCTCTCACTCGGAGGCGTGCCACCACGACTCCCGTGACTTGCAGGAGGTGCGCGCCTATCCCCCAACTCCCCTGGGACTATCTAGTGCACGCGGGAATCCATTTTAACCGCGTGGTGATGTGTTTCGTGGAAGTGGCGGGCGTGAGTACCAGACTGACCGCCTTCTTTAGCACATGTGCCTCAAGTTGCACAGCCTCTCACTGGCAGGCGTGCCACTACGGCTCCCGTGATCTGGCAGGAGGTGCGCGCCTACTCTCCAACTCCCCTGGGACTATCTAGTGCACCCGGGAATCCGTTTTGGCCGCGTGGTGATGTGTTTCGTGGAAGTAGTAGGCGTGAGTACAAGGCTCACCCCTTCCTCTTGCACAGCCTCCCACTCTCACGCATGCCACTCCGTCGCCCGTGATTTCCCGGAGTTGCGCGTCTATTGCCGAGGTTCCCCTGGGTCTATTGCACCTGTGATTTCATTTTGGAGGCGTTGTCATGCGTTTCGTGGAAGTGGCAGGCGTGAGTAGAAGGCGCACCGCCTTCTTTAGGACATGTGCCTGACAGTGCACAGCCTCTCACTGGCAGCTCACTGGCAGGCGTGCCACTACGGCTCCCGTGATTTGGCAGGAGGTGCGCGCCTACTCTCCAACTCCCCTGGGACTATCTTGTGCACCCGGAAATCCCTTTTGGCCGCGTGGTGATGTGTTTCGTGGAAGTAGCAGGCGTGAGTACAAGCCTCACCCCTTCCTCTTCCACAGCCTCCCACTCTCACGCATGCCACTCCGTCGCCCGTGATTTCCCGGAGTTGTACGTCCCTTGCCGAGGTTCCGCTGGGTCTAGTGCACCTGGGATTTTATTTTGGAGGCGTTGTCATGCGTTTCGTAAAAGTGGCAGGCGTGAGTACAAGGCTCACCGCCTTCTTTAGCACATGTGCCTCATAGTGCACAGCCTCTCACTCGGAGGCGTGCCACCACGACTCCCGTGACTTTCAGGAGGTGCGCGCCTACCCCACAACTCCCCTGGGACTATCTAGTGCACGCGGGAATTCATTTTAACCGCGTGGTGATGTGTTTCGTGGAAGTGGCGGGCGTGAGTACAAGACTCACCGCCTTCTTTAGCACATGTGCCTCACAGTGCACAGCCTCTTACTGGCAGGCGTGCCACTACTGCTCCCGTGATTTGGCAGGAGGTGCGCGCCTACTCTTCAACTCCCTTGGGACTATCTAGTGCACCCGGGAATCCGTTTTGGCCGCGTGGTGATGTGTTTCGTGGAAGTAGCAGGCGTGAGTACAAGGCTCACCCCTTCCTCTTGCACAGCCTCCCACTCTCACGCATGCCACTCCGTCGCCCGTGATTTCCCAGAGTTGCGCGTCTATTGCCGAGGCTCCCCTGGGTCTAGTGCACCTGGGATTTCATTTTGGAGGCGTTGTCATGCGTTTCGTGGAAGTGGCAGGCGTGAGTACAAGGCTCACCGCCCTCTTTAGGACAGGTGCCTCACAGTGCACAGCCTCTCACTGGCAGGCGTGCCACTACGGCTCCCGTGATTTGGCAGGAGGTGCGCGCCCACTCTCCAACTCCCCTGGGACTATCTACTGCACCCGGGAATCCGTTTTGGCCGCGTGGTCATGTGTTTCGTGGAAGTAGCAGGCGTGAGTACAAGACTCACCCCTTCCTCTTGCACAGCCTCCAACTCTCACGCATGCCACTCCGTCGCCCGTGATTTCCCGGAGTTGCGCGTCTATTGCGGAGGTTCCCCTGGGTCTAGTGCACCTGGGATTTCATTTTGGAGGCGTTGTCATGCGTTTCGTGGAAGTGGCAGGCGTGAGTACAGGGCTCACCGCCTTCTTTAGCACATGTGCCTCATAGTGCACAGACTCTCACTCGGAGGCGTGCCACCACGCCTCCCGTTACTTGCAGGAGGTGCGCGCCTATCCCCAAACTCCCCTGGGACTGTCGAGAGCACGCGGGAATCCATTTTAGCCGCGTGGCGATGTGTTTCGTGGAAGTGGCAGGCGTCAGTACAAGACTCACCGCCTTCTTTAGCACATGTGCCTCACAGTGCACAGCCTCTCACTGGCAGGCGTGCCACTACGGCTCCCGTGATCTGGCAGGAGGTGCGCGCCTACTCTCCAACTCCCCTGGGACTATCTAGTGCACCCGGGAATCCGTTTTGGCCGCGTGGTGATGTGTTTTGTGGAAGTAGCAGGCGTGAGTACAAGGCTCACCCCTTCCTCTTGCACAGCCTCCCACTCTCACGCATGCCACTCCGTCGCCCGTGATTTCCCGGAGCTGCGCGTCTATTGCCGAGGTTCCCCTGGGTCTATTGCACCTGGGATTTTATTTTGGAGGCGTTGTCATGCGTTTCGTGAAAGTGGCAGGCGTGAGTACAAGGCTCACCGCCTTCTTTAGGACATTTGACTGACAGTTCACAGCCTCTCACTGGCAGCTCACTGGCAGGCGTGCCACTACGGCTCCCGTGATTTGACAGGAGGTGCGCGCCTACTCTCCAACTCCCCTGGGACTATCTTGTGCACCCGGAAATCCGTTTTGGCCGCGTGGTGATGTGTTTCGTGGAAGTAGCAGGCGTGAGTACAAGCCTCACCCCTTCCTCTTGCACAGCCTCCCACTCTCACGCATGCCACTCCGTCGCCCGTGATTTCCCGGAGTTGTGCGTCCCTTGCCGAGGTACCCCTGGGTCTAGTGCACCTGGGATTTTATTTTGGAGGCGTTGTCATGCGTTTCGTAAAAGTGGCAGGCGTGAGTACAAGGCTCACCGCCTTCTTTAGCACATGTGCCTCATAGTGCACAGCCTCTCACTCGGAGGCGTGCCACCACGACTCCCGTGACTTGCAGGAGGTGCGCGCCTATCCCCCAACTCCCCTGGGACTATCTAGTGCACGCGGGAATCCATTTTAACCGCGTGGTGATGTGTTTCGTGGAAGTGGCGGGCGTGAGTACCAGACTGACCGCCTTCTTTAGCACATGTGCCTCAAGTTGCACAGCCTCTCACTGGCAGGCGTGCCACTACGGCTCCCGTGATCTGGCAGGAGGTGCGCGCCTACTCTCCAACTCCCCTGGGACTATCTAGTGCACCCGGGAATCCGTTTTGGCCGCGTGGTGATGTGTTTCGTGGAAGTAGGAGGCGTGAGTACAAGGCTCACCCCTTCCTCTTGCACAGCCTCCCACTCTCACGCATGCCACTCCGTCGCCCGTGATTTCCCGGAGTTGCGCGTCTATTGCCGAGGTTCCCCTGGGTCTATTGCACCTGTGATTTCATTTTGGAGGCGTTGTCATGCGTTTCGTGGAAGTGGCAGGCGTGAGTAGAAGGCGCACCGCCTTCTTTAGGACATGTGCCTGACAGTGCACAGCCTCTCACTGGCAGCTCACTGGCAGGCGTGCCACTACGGCTCCCGTGATTTGGCAGGAGGTGCGCGCCTACTCTCCAACTCCCCTGGGACTATCTTGTGCACCCGGAAATCCCTTTTGGCCGCGTGGTGATGTGTTTCGTGGAAGTAGCAGGCGTGAGTACAAGCCTCACCCCTTCCTCTTCCACAGCCTCCCACTCTCACGCATGCCACTCCGTCGCCCGTGATTTCCCGGAGTTGTACGTCCCTTGCCGAGGTTCCGCTGGGTCTAGTGCACCTGGGATTTTATTTTGGAGGCGTTGTCATGCGTTTCGTAAAAGTGGCAGGCGTGAGTACAAGGCTCACCGCCTTCTTTAGCACATGTGCCTCATAGTGCACAGCCTCTCACTCGGAGGCGTGCCACCACGACTCCCGTGACTTTCAGGAGGTGCGCGCCTACCCCCCAACTCCCCTGGGACTATCTAGTGCACGCGGGAATTCATTTTAACCGCGTGGTGATGTGTTTCGTGGAAGTGGCGGGCGTGAGTACAAGACTCACCGCCTTCTTTAGCACATGTGCCTCACAGTGCACAGCCTCTTACTGGCAGGCGTGCCACTACTGCTCCCGTGATTTGGCAGGAGGTGCGCGCCTACTCTTCAACTCCCTTGGGACTATCTAGTGCACCCGGGAATCCGTTTTGGCCGCGTGGTGATGTGTTTCGTGGAAGTAGCAGGCGTGAGTACAAGGCTCACCCCTTCCTCTTGCACAGCCTCCCACTCTCACGCATGCCACTCCGTCGCCCGTGATTTCCCAGAGTTGCGCGTCTATTGCCGAGGCTCCCCTGGGTCTAGTGCACCTGGGATTTCATTTTGGAGGCGTTGTCATGCGTTTCGTGGAAGTGGCAGGCGTGAGTACAAGGCTCACCGCCCTCTTTAGGACAGGTGCCTCACAGTGCACAGCCTATCACTGGCAGGCGTGCCACTACGGCTCCCGTGATTTGGCAGGAGGTGCGCGCCCACTCTCCAACTCCCCTGGGACTATCTACTGCACCCGGGAATCCGTTTTGGCCGCGTGGTCATGTGTTTCGTGGAAGAAGCAGGCGTGAGTACAAGACTCACCCCTTCCTCTTGCACAGCCTCCAACTCTCACGCATGCCACTCCGTCGCCCGTGATTTCCCGGAGTTGCGCGTCTATTGCGGAGGTTCCCCTGGGTCTAGTGCACCTGGGATTTCATTTTGGAGGCGTTGTCATGCGTTTCGTGGAAGTGGCAGGCGTGAGTACAGGGCTCACCGCCTTCTTTAGCACATGTGCCTCATAGTGCACAGACTCTCACTCGGAGGCGTGCCACCACGCCTCCCGTTACTTGCAGGAGGTGCGCGCCTATCCCCAAACTCCCCTGGGACTGTCGAGAGCACGCGGGAATCCATTTTAGCCGCGTGGCGATGTGTTTCGTGGAAGTGGCAGGCGTCAGTACAAGACTCACCGCCTTCTTTAGCACATGTGCCTCACAGTGCACAGCCTCTCACTGGCAGGCGTGCCACTACGGCTCCCGTGATCTGGCAGGAGGTGCGCGCCTACTCTCCAACTCCCCTGGGACTAACTAGTGCACCCGGGAATCCGTTTTGGCCGCGTGGTGATGTGTTTTGTGGAAGTAGCAGGCGTGAGTACAAGGCTCACCCCTTCCTCTTGCACAGCCTCCCACTCTCACGCATGCCACTCCGTCGCCCGTGATTTCCCGGAGCTGCGCGTCTATTGCCGAGGTTCCCCTGGGTCTATTGCACCTGGGATTTTATTTTGGAGGCGTTGTCATGCGTTTCGTGAAAGTGGCAGGCGTGAGTACAAGGCTCACCGCCTTCTTTAGGACATTTGACTGACAGTTCACAGCCTCCCACTGGCAGCTCACTGGCAGGCGTGCCACTACGGCTCCCGTGATTTGACAGGAGGTGCGCGCCTACTCTCCAACTCCCCTGGGACTATCTTGTGCACCCGGAAATCCGTTTTGGCCGCGTGGTGATGTGTTTCGTGGAAGTAGCAGGCGTGAGTACAAGCCTCACCCCTTCCTCTTGCACAGCCTCCCACTCTCACGCATGCCACTCCGTCGCCCGTGATTTCCCGGAGTTGTGCGTCCCTTGCCGAGGTACCCCTGGGTCTAGTGCACCTGGGATTTTATTTTGGAGGCGTTGTCATGCGTTTCGTAAAAGTGGCAGGCGTGAGTACAAGGCTCACCGCCTTCTTTAGCACATGTGCCTCATAGTGCACAGCCTCTCACTCGGAGGCGTGCCACCACGACTCCCGTGACTTGCAGGAGGTGCGCGCCTATCCCCCAACTCCCCTGGGACTATCTAGTGCACGCGGGAATCCATTTTAACCGCGTGGTGATGTGTTTCGTGGAAGTGGCGGGCGTGAGTACCAGACTGACCGCCTTCTTTAGCACATGTGCCTCAAGTTGCACAGCCTCTCACTGGCAGGCGTGCCACTACGGCTCCCGTGATCTGGCAGGAGGTGCGCGCCTACTCTCCAACTCCCCTGGGACTATCTAGTGCACCCGGGAATCCGTTTTGGCCGCGTGGTGATGTGTTTCGTGGAAGTAGTAGGCGTGAGTACAAGGCTCACCCCTTCCTCTTGCACACCCTCCCACTCTCACGCATGCCACTCCGTCGCCCGTGATTTCCCGGAGTTGCGCGTCTATTGCCGAGGTTCCCCTGGGTCTATTGCACCTGTGATTTCATTTTGGAGGCGTTGTCATGCGTTTCGTGGAAGTGGCAGGCGTGAGTAGAAGGCGCACCGCCTTCTTTAGGACATGTGCCTGACAGTGCACAGCCTCTCACTGGCAGCTCACTGGCAGGCGTGCCACTACGGCTCCCGTGATTTGGCAGGAGGTGCGCGCCTACTCTCCAACTCCCCTGGGACTATCTTGTGCACCCGGAAATCCCTTTTGGCCGCGTGGTGATGTGTTTCGTGGAAGTAGCAGGCGTGAGTACAAGCCTCACCCCTTCCTCTTCCACAGCCTCCCACTCTCACGCATGCCACTCCGTCGCCCGTGATTTCCCGGAGTTGTACGTCCCTTGCCGAGGTTCCGCTGGGTCTAGTGCACCTGGGATTTTATTTTGGAGGCGTTGTCATGCGTTTCGTAAAAGTGGCAGGCGTGAGTACAAGGCTCACCGCCTTCTTTAGCACATGTGCCTCATAGTGCACAGCCTCTCAATCGGAGGCGTGCCACCACGACTCCCGTGACTTTCAGGAGGTGCGCGCCTACCCCCCAACTCCCCTGGGACTATCTAGTGCACGCGGGAATTCATTTTAACCGCGTGGTGATGTGTTTCGTGGAAGTGGCGGGCGTGAGTACAAGACTCACCGCCTTCTTTAGCACATGTGCCTCACAGTGCACAGCCTCTTACTGGCAGGCGTGCCACTACTGCTCCCGTGATTTGGCAGGAGGTGCGCGCCTACTCTTCAACTCCCTTGGGACTATCTAGTGCACCCGGGAATCCGTTTTGGCCGCGTGGTGATGTGTTTCGTGGAAGTAGCAGGCGTGAGTACAAGGCTCACCCCTTCCTCTTGCACAGCCTCCCACTCTCACGCATGCCACTCCGTCGCCCGTGATTTCCCAGAGTTGCGCGTCTATTGCCGAGGCTCCCCTGGGTCTAGTGCACCTGGGATTTCATTTTGGAGGCGTTGTCATGCGTTTCGTGGAAGTGGCAGGCGTGAGTACAAGGCTCACCGCCCTCTTTAGGACAGGTGCCTCACAGTGCACAGCCTCTCACTGGCAGGCGTGCCACTACGGCTCCCGTGATTTGGCAGGAGGTGCGCGCCCACTCTCCAACTCCCCTGGGACTATCTACTGCACCCGGGAATCCGTTTTGGCCGCGTGGTCATGTGTTTCGTGGAAGTAGCAGGCGTGAGTACAAGACTCACCCCTTCCTCTTGCACAGCCTCCAACTCTCACGCATGCCACTCCGTCGCCTGTGATTTCCCGGAGTTGCGCGTCTATTGCGGAGGTTCCCCTGGGTCTAGTGCACCTGGGATTTCATTTTGGAGGCGTTGTCATGCGTTTCGTGGAAGTGGCAGGCGTGAGTACAGGGCTCACCGCCTTCTTTAGCACATGTGCCTCATAGTGCACAGACTCTCACTCGGAGGCGTGCCACCACGCCTCCCGTTACTTGCAGGAGGTGCGCGCCTATCCCCAAACTCCCCTGGGACTGTCGAGAGCACGCGGGAATCCATTTTAGCCGCGTGGCGATGTGTTTCGTGGAAGTGGCAGGCGTCAGTACAAGACTGACCGCCTTCTTTAGCACATGTGCCTCACAGTGCACAGCCTCTCACTGGCAGGCGTGCCACTACGGCTCCCGTGATCTGGCAGGAGGTGCGCGCCTACTCTCCAACTCCCCTGGGACTATCTAGTGCACCCGGGAATCCGTTTTGGCCGCGTGGTGATGTGTTTTGTGGAAGTAGCAGGCGTGAGTACAAGGCTCACCCCTTCCTCTTGCACAGCCTCCCACTCTCACGCATGCCACTCCGTCGCCCGTGATTTCCCGGAGCTGCGCGTCTATTGCCGAGGTTCCCCTGGGTCTATTGCACCTGGGATTTTATTTTGGAGGCGTTGTCATGCGTTTCGTGAAAGTGGCAGGCGTGAGTACAAGGCTCACCGCCTTCTTTAGGACATTTGACTGACAGTTCACAGCCTCTCACTGGCAGCTCACTGGCAGGCGTGCCACTACGGCTCCCGTGATTTGACAGGAGGTGCGCGCCTACTCTCCAACTCCCCTGGGACTATCTTGTGCACCCGGAAATCCGTTTTGGCCGCGTGGTGATGTGTTTCGTGGAAGTAGCAGGCGTGAGTACAAGCCTCACCCCTTCCTCTTGCACAGCCTCCCACTCTCACGCATGCCACTCCGTCGCCCGTGATTTCCCGGAGTTGTGCGTCCCTTGCCGAGGTACCCCTGGGTCTAGTGCACCTGGGATTTTATTTTGGAGGCGTTGTCATGCGTTTCGTAAAAGTGGCAGGCGTGAGTACAAGGCTCACCGCCTTCTTTAGCACATGTGCCTCATAGTGCACAGCCTCTCACTCGGAGGCGTGCCACCACGACTCCCGTGACTTGCAGGAGGTGCGCGCCTATCCCCCAACTCCCCTGGGACTATCTAGTGCACGCGGGAATCCATTTTAACCGCGTGGTGATGTGTTTCGTGGAAGTGGCGGGCGTGAGTACCAGACTGACCGCCTTCTTTAGCACATGTGCCTCAAGTTGCACAGCCTCTCACTGGCAGGCGTGCCACTACGGCTCCCGTGATCTGGCAGGAGGTGCGCGCCCACTCTCCAACTCCCCTGGGACTATCTAGTGCACCCGGGAATCCGTTTTGGCCGCGTGGTGATGTGTTTCGTGGAAGTAGTAGGCGTGAGTACAAGGCTCACCCCTTCCTCTTGCACAGCCTCCCACTCTCACGCATGCCACTCCGTCGCCCGTGATTTCCCGGAGTTGCGCGTCTATTGCCGAGGTTCCCCTGGGTCTATTGCACCTGTGATTTCATTTTGGAGGCGTTGTCATGCGTTTCGTGGAAGTGGCAGGCGTGAGTAGAAGGCGCACCGCCTTCTTTAGGACATGTGCCTGACAGTGCACAGCCTCTCACTGGCAGCTCACTGGCAGGCGTGCCACTACGGCTCCCGTGATTTGGCAGGAGGTGCGCGCCTACTCTCCAACTCCCCTGGGACTATCTTGTGCACCCGGAAATCCCTTTTGGCCGCGTGGTGATGTGTTTCGTGGAAGTAGCAGGCGTGAGTACAAGCCTCACCCCTTCCTCTTCCACAGCCTCCCACTCTCACGCATGCCACTCCGTCGCCCGTGATTTCCCGGAGTTGTACGTCCCTTGCCGAGGTTGCGCTGGGTCTAGTGCACCTGGGATTTTATTTTGGAGGCGTTGTTATGCGTTTCGTAAAAGTGGCAGGCGTGAGTACAAGGCTCACCGCCTTCTTTAGCACATGTGCCTCATAGTGCACAGCCTCTCACTCGGAGGCGTGCCACCACGACTCCCGTGACTTTCAGGAGGTGCGCGCCTACCCCCCAACTCCCCTGGGACTATCTAGTGCACGCGGGAATTCATTTTAACCGCGTGGTGATGTGTTTCGTGGAAGTGGCGGGCGTGAGTACAAGACTCACCGCCTTCTTTAGCACATGTGCCTCACAGTGCACAGCCTCTTACTGGCAGGCGTGCCACTACTGCTCCCGTGATTTGGCAGGAGGTGCGCGCCTACTCTTCAACTCCCTTGGGACTATCTAGTGCACCCGGGAATCCGTTTTGGCCGCGTGGTGATGTGTTTCGTGGAAGTAGCAGGCGTGAGTACAAGGCTCACCCCTTCCTCTTGCACAGCCTCCCTCTCTCACGCATGCCACTCCGTCGCCCGTGATTTCCCAGAGTTGCGCGTCTATTGCCGAGGCTCCCCTGGGTCTAGTGCACCTGGGATTTCATTTTGGAGGCGTTGTCATGCGTTTCGTGGAAGTGGCAGGCGTGAGTACAAGGCTCACCGCCCTCTTTAGGACAGGTGCCTCACAGTGCACAGCCTCTCACTGGCAGGCGTGCCACTACGGCTCCCGTGATTTGGCAGGAGGTGCGCGCCCACTCTCCAACTCCCCTGGGACTATCTACTGCACCCGGGAATCCGTTTTGGCCGCGTGGTCATGTGTTTCGTGGAAGTAGCAGGCGTGAGTACAAGACTCACCCCTTCCTCTTGCACAGCCTCCAACTCTCACGCATGCCACTCCGTCGCCCGTGATTTCCCGGAGTTGCGCGTCTATTGCGGAGGTTCCCCTGGGTCTAGTGCACCTGGGATTTCATTTTGGAGGCGTTGTCATGCGTTTCGTGGAAGTGGCAGGCGTGAGTACAAGGCTCACCGCCTTCTTTAGCACATGTGCCTCATAGTGCACAGACTCTCACTCGGAGGCGTGCCACCACGCCTCCCGTTACTTGCAGGAGGTGCGCGCCTATCCCCAAACTCCCCTGGGACTGTCGAGAGCACGCGGGAATCCATTTTAGCCGCGTGGCGATGTGTTTCGTGGAAGTGGCAGGCGTCAGTACAAGACTGACCGCCTTCTTTAGCACATGTGCCTCACAGTGCACAGCCTCTCACTGGCAGGCGTGCCACTACGGCTCCCGTGATCTGGCAGGAGGTGCGCGCCTACTCTCCAACTCCCCTGGGACTATCTAGTGCACCCGGGAATCCGTTTTGGCCGCGTGGTGATGTGTTTTGTGGAAGTAGCAGGCGTGAGTACAAGGCTCACCCCTTCCTCTTGCACAGCCTCCCACTCTCACGCATGCCACTCCGTCGCCCGTGATTTCCCGGAGCTGCGCGTCTATTGCCGAGGTTCCCCTGGGTCTATTGCACCTGGGATTTTATTTTGGAGGCGTTGTCATGCGTTTCGTGGAAGTGGCAGGCGTGAGTACAAGGCTCACCGCCTTCTTTAGGACATTTGACTGACAGTTCACAGCCTCTCACTGGCAGCTCACTGGCAGGCGTGCCACTACGGCTCCCGTGATTTGACAGGAGGTGCGCGCCTACTCTCCAACTCCCCTGGGACTATCTTGTGCACCCGGAAATCCGTTTTGGCCGCGTGGTGATGTGTTTCGTGGAAGTAGCAGGCGTGAGTACAAGCCTCACCCCTTCCTCTTGCACAGCCTCCCACTCTCACGCATGCCACTCCGTCGCCCGTGATTTCCCGGAGTTGTGCGTCCCTTGCCGAGGTACCCCTGGGTCTAGTGCACCTGGGATTTTATTTTGGAGGCGTTGTCATGCGTTTCGTAAAAGTGGCAGGCGTGAGTACAAGGCTCACCGCCTTCTTTAGCACATGTGCCTCATAGTGCACAGCCTCTCACTCGGAGGCGTGCCACCACGACTCCCGTGACTTGCAGGAGGTGCGCGCCTATCCCCCAACTCCCCTGGGACTATCTAGTGCACGCGGGAATCCATTTTAACCGCGTGGTGATGTGTTTCGTGGAAGTGGCGGGCGTGAGTACCAGACTGACCGCCTTCTTTAGCACATGTGCCGCAAGTTGCACAGACTCTCACTGGCAGGCGTGCCACTACGGCTCCCGTGATCTGGCAGGAGGTGCGCGCCTACTCTCCAACTCCCCTGGGACTATCTAGTGCACCCGGGAATCCGTTTTGGCCGCGTGGTGATGTGTTTCGTGGAAGTAGTAGGCGTGAGTACAAGGCTCACCCCTTCCTCTTGCACAGCCTCCCACTCTCACGCATGCCACTCCGTCGCCCGTGATTTCCCGGAGTTGCGCGTCTATTGCCGAGGTTCCCCTGGGTCTATTGCACCTGTGATTTCATTTTGGAGGCGTTGTCATGCGTTTCGTGGAAGTGGCAGGCGTGAGTAGAAGGCGCACCGCCTTCTTTAGGACATGTGCCTGACAGTGCACAGCCTCTCACTGGCAGCTCACTGGCAGGCGTGCCACTACGGCTCCCGTGATTTGGCAGGAGGTGCGCGCCTACTCTCCAACTCCCCTGGGACTATCTTGTGCACCCGGAAATCCCTTTTGGCCGCGTGGTGATGTGTTTCGTGGAAGTAGCAGGCGTGAGTACAAGCCTCACCCCTTCCTCTTCCACAGCCTCCCACTCTCACGCATGCCACTCCGTCGCCCGTGATTTCCCGGAGTTGTACGTCCCTTGCCGAGGTTCCGCTGGGTCTAGTGCACCTGGGATTTTATTTTGGAGGCGTTGTCATGCGTTTCGTAAAAGTGGCAGGCGTGAGTACAAGGCTCACCGCCTTCTTTAGCACATGTGCCTCATAGTGCACAGCCTCTCACTCGGAGGCGTGCCACCACGACTCCCGTGACTTTCAGGAGGTGCGCGCCTACCCCCCAACTCCCCTGGGACTATCTAGTGCACGCGGGAATTCATTTTAACCGCGTGGTGATGTGTTTCGTGGAAGTGGCGGGCGTGAGTACAAGACTCACCGCCTTCTTTAGCACATGTGCCTCACAGTGCACAGCCTCTTACTGGCAGGCGTGCCACTACTGCTCCCGTGATTTGGCAGGAGGTGCGCGCCTACTCTTCAACTCCCTTGGGACTATCTAGTGCACCCGGGAATCCGTTTTGGCCGCGTGGTGATGTGTTTCGTGGAAGTAGCAGGCGTGAGTACAAGGCTCACCCCTTCCTCTTGCACAGCCTCCCACTCTCACGCATGCCACTCCGTCGCCCGTGATTTCCCAGAGTTGCGCGTCTATTGCCGAGGCTCCCCTGGGTCTAGTGCACCTGGGATTTCATTTTGGAGGCGTTGTCATGCGTTTCGTGGAAGTGGCAGGCGTGAGTACAAGGCTCACCGCCCTCTTTAGGACAGGTGCCTCACAGTGCACAGCCTATCACTGGCAGGCGTGCCACTACGGCTCCCGTGATTTGGCAGGAGGTGCGCGCCCACTCTCCAACTCCCCTGGGACTATCTACTGCACCCGGGAATCCGTTTTGGCCGCGTGGTCATGTGTTTCGTGGAAGAAGCAGGCGTGAGTACAAGACTCACCCCTTCCTCTTGCACAGCCTCCAACTCTCACGCATGCCACTCCGTCGCCCGTGATTTCCCGGAGTTGCGCGTCTATTGCGGAGGTTCCCCTGGGTCTAGTGCACCTGGGATTTCATTTTGGAGGCGTTGTCATGCGTTTCGTGGAAGTGGCAGGCGTGAGTACAGGGCTCACCGCCTTCTTTAGCACATGTGCCTCATAGTGCACAGACTCTCACTCGGAGGCGTGCCACCACGCCTCCCGTTACTTGCAGGAGGTGCGCGCCTATCCCCAAACTCCCCTGGGACTGTCGAGAGCACGCGGGAATCCATTTTAGCCGCGTGGCGATGTGTTTCGTGGAAGTGGCAGGCGTCAGTACAAGACTGACCGCCTTCTTTAGCACATGTGCCTCACAGTGCACAGCCTCTCACTGGCAGGCGTGCCACTACGGCTCCCGTGATCTGGCAGGAGGTGCGCGCCTACTCTCCAACTCCCCTGGGACTATCTAGTGCACCCGGGAATCCGTTTTGGCCGCGTGGTGATGTGTTTTGTGGAAGTAGCAGGCGTGAGTACAAGGCTCACCCCTTCCTCTTGCACAGCCTCCCACTCTCACGCATGCCACTCCGTCGCCCGTGATTTCCCGGAGCTGCGCGTCTATTGCCGAGGTTCCCCTGGGTCTATTGCACCTGGGATTTTATTTTGGAGGCGTTGTCATGCGTTTCGTGAAAGTGGCAGGCGTGAGTACAAGGCTCACCGCCTTCTTTAGGACATTTGACTGACAGTTCACAGCCTCTCACTGGCAGCTCACTGGCAGGCGTGCCACTACGGCTCCCGTGATTTGACAGGAGGTGCGCGCCTACTCTCCAACTCCCCTGGGACTATCTTGTGCACCCGGAAATCCGTTTTGGCCGCGTGGTGATGTGTTTCGTGGAAGTAGCAGGCGTGAGTACAAGCCTCACCCCTTCCTCTTGCACAGCCTCCCACTCTCACGCATGCCACTCCGTCGCCCGTGATTTCCCGGAGTTGTGCGTCCCTTGCCGAGGTACCCCTGGGTCTAGTGCACCTGGGATTTTATTTTGGAGGCGTTGTCATGCGTTTCGTAAAAGTGGCAGGCGTGAGTACAAGGCTCACCGCCTTCTTTAGCACATGTGCCTCATAGTGCACAGCCTCTCACTCGGAGGCGTGCCACCACGACTCCCGTGACTTGCAGGAGGTGCGCGCCTATCCCCCAACTCCCCTGGGACTATCTAGTGCACGCGGGAATCCATTTTAACCGCGTGGTGATGTGTTTCGTGGAAGTGGCGGGCGTGAGTACCAGACTGACCGCCTTCTTTAGCACATGTGCCTCAAGTTGCACAGCCTCTCACTGGCAGGCGTGCCACTACGGCTCCCGTGATCTGGCAGGAGGTGCGCGCCTACTCTCCAACTCCCCTGGGACTATCTAGTGCACCCGGGAATCCGTTTTGGCCGCGTGGTGATGTGTTTCGTGGAAGTAGTAGGCGTGAGTACAAGGCTCACCCCTTCCTCTTGCACAGCCTCCCACTCTCACGCATGCCACTCCGTCGCCCGTGATTTCCCGGAGTTGCGCGTCTATTGCCGAGGTTCCCCTGGGTCTATTGCACCTGTGATTTCATTTTGGAGGCGTTGTCATGCGTTTCGTGGAAGTGGCAGGCGTGAGTAGAAGGCGCACCGCCTTCTTTAGGACATGTGCCTGACAGTGCACAGCCTCTCACTGGCAGCTCACTGGCAGGCGTGCCACTACGGCTCCCGTGATTTGGCAGGAGGTGCGCGCCTACTCTCCAACTCCCCTGGGACTATCTTGTGCACCCGGAAATCCCTTTTGGCCGCGTGGTGATGTGTTTCGTGGAAGTAGCAGGCGTGAGTACAAGCCTCACCCCTTCCTCTTCCACAGCCTCCCACTCTCACGCATGCCACTCCGTCGCCCGTGATTTCCCGGAGTTGTACGTCCCTTGCCGAGGTTGCGCTGGGTCTAGTGCACCTGGGATTTTATTTTGGAGGCGTTGTCATGCGTTTCGTAAAAGTGGCAGGCGTGAGTACAAGGCTCACCGCCTTCTTTAGCACATGTGCCTCATAGTGCACAGCCTCTCACTCGGAGGCGTGCCACCACGACTCCCGTGACTTTCAGGAGGTGCGCGCCTACCCCCCAACTCCCCTGGGACTATCTAGTGCACGCGGGAATTCATTTTAACCGCGTGGTGATGTGTTTCGTGGAAGTGGCGGGCGTGAGTACAAGACTCACCGCCTTCTTTAGCACATGTGCCTCACAGTGCACAGCCTCTTACTGGCAGGCGTGCCACTACTGCTCCCGTGATTTGGCAGGAGGTGCGCGCCTACTCTTCAACTCCCTTGGGACTATCTAGTGCACCCGGGAATCCGTTTTGGCCGCGTGGTGATGTGTTTCGTGGAAGTAGCAGGCGTGAGTACAAGGCTCACCCCTTCCTCTTGCACAGCCTCCCACTCTCACGCATGCCACTCCGTCGCCCGTGATTTCCCAGAGTTGCGCGTCTATTGCCGAGGCTCCCCTGGGTCTAGTGCACCTGGGATTTCATTTTGGAGGCGTTGTCATGCGTTTCGTGGAAGTGGCAGGCGTGAGTACAAGGCTCACCGCCCTCTTTAGGACAGGTGCCTCACAGTGCACAGCCTCTCACTGGCAGGCGTGCCACTACGGCTCCCGTGATTTGGCAGGAGGTGCGCGCCCACTCTCCAACTCCCCTGGGACTATCTACTGCACCCGGGAATCCGTTTTGGCCGCGTGGTCATGTGTTTCGTGGAAGTAGCAGGCGTGAGTACAAGACTCACCCCTTCCTCTTGCACAGCCTCCAACTCTCACGCATGCCACTCCGTCGCCCGTGATTTCCCGGAGTTGCGCGTCTATTGCGGAGGTTCCCCTGGGTCTAGTGCACCTGGGATTTCATTTTGGAGGCGTTGTCATGCGTTTCGTGGAAGTGGCAGGCGTGAGTACAAGGCTCACCGCCTTCTTTAGCACATGTGCCTCATAGTGCACAGACTCTCACTCGGAGGCGTGCCACCACGCCTCCCGTTACTTGCAGGAGGTGCGCGCCTATCCCCAAACTCCCCTGGGACTGTCGAGAGCACGCGGGAATCCATTTTAGCCGCGTGGCGATGTGTTTCGTGGAAGTGGCAGGCGTCAGTACAAGACTGACCGCCTTCTTTAGCACATGTGCCTCACAGTGCACAGCCTCTCACTGGCAGGCGTGCCACTACGGCTCCCGTGATCTGGCAGGAGGTGCGCGCCTACTCTCCAACTCCCCTGGGACTATCTAGTGCACCCGGGAATCCGTTTTGGCCGCGTGGTGATGTGTTTTGTGGAAGTAGCAGGCGTGAGTACAAGGCTCACCCCTTCCTCTTGCACAGCCTCCCACTCTCACGCATGCCACTCCGTCGCCCGTGATTTCCCGGAGCTGCGCGTCTATTGCCGAGGTTCCCCTGGGTCTATTGCACCTGGGATTTTATTTTGGAGGCGTTGTCATGCGTTTCGTGGAAGTGGCAGGCGTGAGTACAAGGCTCACCGCCTTCTTTAGGACATTTGACTGACAGTTCACAGCCTCTCACTGGCAGCTCACTGGCAGGCGTGCCACTACGGCTCCCGTGATTTGACAGGAGGTGCGCGCCTACTCTCCAACTCCCCTGGGACTATCTTGTGCACCCGGAAATCCGTTTTGGCCGCGTGGTGATGTGTTTCGTGGAAGTAGCAGGCGTGAGTACAAGCCTCACCCCTTCCTCTTGCACAGCCTCCCACTCTCACGCATGCCACTCCGTCGCCCGTGATTTCCCGGAGTTGTGCGTCCCTTGCCGAGGTACCCCTGGGTCTAGTGCACCTGGGATTTTATTTTGGAGGCGTTGTCATGCGTTTCGTAAAAGTGGCAGGCGTGAGTACAAGGCTCACCGCCTTCTTTAGCACATGTGCCTCATAGTGCACAGCCTCTCACTCGGAGGCGTGCCACCACGACTCCCGTGACTTGCAGGAGGTGCGCGCCTATCCCCCAACTCCCCTGGGACTATCTAGTGCACGCGGGAATCCATTTTAACCGCGTGGTGATGTGTTTCGTGGAAGTGGCGGGCGTGAGTACCAGACTGACCGCCTTCTTTAGCACATGTGCCGCAAGTTGCACAGACTCTCACTGGCAGGCGTGCCACTACGGCTCCCGTGATCTGGCAGGAGGTGCGCGCCTACTCTCCAACTCCCCTGGGACTATCTAGTGCACCCGGGAATCCGTTTTGGCCGCGTGGTGATGTGTTTCGTGGAAGTAGTAGGCGTGAGTACAAGGCTAACCCCTTCCTCTTGCACAGCCTCCCACTCTCACGCATGCCACTCCGTCGCCCGTGATTTCCCGGAGTTGCGCGTCTATTGCCGAGGTTCCCCTGGGTCTATTGCACCTGTGATTTCATTTTGGAGGCGTTGTCATGCGTTTCGTGGAAGTGGCAGGCGTGAGTAGAAGGCGCACCGCCTTCTTTAGGACATGTGCCTGACAGTGCACAGCCTCTCACTGGCAGCTCACTGGCAGGCGTGCCACTACGGCTCCCGTGATTTGGCAGGAGGTGCGCGCCTACTCTCCAACTCCCCTGGGACTATCTTGTGCATCCGGAAATCCCTTTTGGCCGCGTGGTGATGTGTTTCGTGGAAGTAGCAGGCGTGAGTACAAGCCTCACCCCTTCCTCTTCCACAGCCTCCCACTCTCACGCATGCCACTCCGTCGCCCGTGATTTCCCGGAGTTGTACGTCCCTTGCCGAGGTTCCGCTGGGTCTAGTGCACCTGGGATTTTATTTTGGAGGCGTTGTCATGCGTTTCGTAAAAGTGGCAGGCGTGAGTACAAGGCTCACCGCCTTCTTTAGCACATGTGCCTCATAGTGCACAGCCTCTCACTCGGAGGCGTGCCACCACGACTCCCGTGACTTTCAGGAGGTGCGCGCCTACCCCACAACTCCCCTGGGACTATCTAGTGCACGCGGGAATTCATTTTAACCGCGTGGTGATGTGTTTCGTGGAAGTGGCGGGCGTGAGTACAAGACTCACCGCCTTCTTTAGCACATGTGCCTCACAGTGCACAGCCTCTTACTGGCAGGCGTGCCACTACTGCTCCCGTGATTTGGCAGGAGGTGCGCGCCTACTCTTCAACTCCCTTGGGACTATCTAGTGCACCCGGGAATCCGTTTTGGCCGCGTGGTGATGTGTTTCGTGGAAGTAGCAGGCGTGAGTACAAGGCTCACCCCTTCCTCTTGCACAGCCTCCCACTCTCACGCATGCCACTCCGTCGCCCGTGATTTCCCAGAGTTGCGCGTCTATTGCCGAGGCTCCCCTGGGTCTAGTGCACCTGGGATTTCATTTTGGAGGCGTTGTCATGCGTTTCGTGGAAGTGGCAGGCGTGAGTACAAGGCTCACCGCCCTCTTTAGGACAGGTGCCTCACAGTGCACAGCCTCTCACTGGCAGGCGTGCCACTACGGCTCCCGTGATTTGGCAGGAGGTGCGCGCCCACTCTCCAACTCCCCTGGGACTATCTACTGCACCCGGGAATCCGTTTTGGCCGCGTGGTCATGTGTTTCGTGGAAGTAGCAGGCGTGAGTACAAGACTCACCCCTTCCTCTTGCACAGCCTCCAACTCTCACGCATGCCACTCCGTCGCCCGTGATTTCCCGGAGTTGCGCGTCTATTGCGGAGGTTCCCCTGGGTCTAGTGCACCTGGGATTTCATTTTGGAGGCGTTGTCATGCGTTTCGTGGAAGTGGCAGGCGTGAGTAGAAGGCGCACCGCCTTCTTTAGGACATGTGCCTGACAGTGCACAGCCTCTCACTGGCAGCTCACTGGCAGGCGTGCCACTACGGCTCCCGTGATTTGGCAGGAGGTGCGCGCCTACTCTCCAACTCCCCTGGGACTATCTTGTGCACCCGGAAATCCCTTTTGGCCGCGTGGTGATGTGTTTCGTGGAAGTAGCAGGCGTGAGTACAAGCCTCACCCCTTCCTCTTCCACAGCCTCCCACTCTCACGCATGCCACTCCGTCGCCCGTGATTTCCCGGAGTTGTACGTCCCTTGCCGAGGTTCCGCTGGGTCTAGTGCACCTGGGATTTTATTTTGGAGGCGTTGTCATGCGTTTCGTAAAAGTGGCAGGCGTGAGTACAAGGCTCACCGCCTTCTTTAGCACATGTGCCTCATAGTGCACAGCCTCTCACTCGGAGGCGTGCCACCACGACTCCCGTGACTTTCAGGAGGTGCGCGCCTACCCCACAACTCCCCTGGGACTATCTAGTGCACGCGGGAATTCATTTTAACCGCGTGGTGATGTGTTTCGTGGAAGTGGCGGGCGTGAGTACAAGACTCACCGCCTTCTTTAGCACATGTGCCTCACAGTGCACAGCCTCTTACTGGCAGGCGTGCCACTACTGCTCCCGTGATTTGGCAGGAGGTGCGCGCCTACTCTTCAACTCCCTTGGGACTATCTAGTGCACCCGGGAATCCGTTTTGGCCGCGTGGTGATGTGTTTCGTGGAAGTAGCAGGCGTGAGTACAAGGCTCACCCCTTCCTCTTGCACAGCCTCCCACTCTCACGCATGCCACTCCGTCGCCCGTGATTTCCCAGAGTTGCGCGTCTATTGCCGAGGCTCCCCTGGGTCTAGTGCACCTGGGATTTCATTTTGGAGGCGTTGTCATGCGTTTCGTGGAAGTGGCAGGCGTGAGTACAAGGCTCACCGCCCTCTTTAGGACAGGTGCCTCACAGTGCACAGCCTCTCACTGGCAGGCGTGCCACTACGGCTCCCGTGATTTGGCAGGAGGTGCGCGCCCACTCTCCAACTCCCCTGGGACTATCTACTGCACCCGGGAATCCGTTTTGGCCGCGTGGTCATGTGTTTCGTGGAAGTAGCAGGCGTGAGTACAAGACTCACCCCTTCCTCTTGCACAGCCTCCAACTCTCACGCATGCCACTCCGTCGCCCGTGATTTCCCGGAGTTGCGCGTCTATTGCGGAGGTTCCCCTGGGTCTAGTGCACCTGGGATTTCATTTTGGAGGCGTTGTCATGCGTTTCGTGGAAGTGGCAGGCGTGAGTACAGGGCTCACCGCCTTCTTTAGCACATGTGCCTCATAGTGCACAGACTCTCACTCGGAGGCGTGCCACCACGCCTCCCGTTACTTGCAGGAGGTGCGCGCCTATCCCCAAACTCCCCTGGGACTGTCGAGAGCACGCGGGAATCCATTTTAGCCGCGTGGCGATGTGTTTCGTGGAAGTGGCAGGCGTCAGTACAAGACTGACCGCCTTCTTTAGCACATGTGCCTCACAGTGCACAGCCTCTCACTGGCAGGCGTGCCACTACGGCTCCCGTGATCTGGCAGGAGGTGCGCGCCTACTCTCCAACTCCCCTGGGACTATCTAGTGCACCCGGGAATCCGTTTTGGCCGCGTGGTGATGTGTTTTGTGGAAGTAGCAGGCGTGAGTACAAGGCTCACCCCTTCCTCTTGCACAGCCTCCCACTCTCACGCATGCCACTCCGTCGCCCGTGATTTCCCGGAGCTGCGCGTCTATTGCCGAGGTTCCCCTGGGTCTATTGCACCTGGGATTTTATTTTGGAGGCGTTGTCATGCGTTTCGTGAAAGTGGCAGGCGTGAGTACAAGGCTCACCGCCTTCTTTAGGACATTTGACTGACAGTTCACAGCCTCTCACTGGCAGCTCACTGGCAGGCGTGCCACTACGGCTCCCGTGATTTGACAGGAGGTGCGCGCCTACTCTCCAACTCCCCTGGGACTATCTTGTGCACCCGGAAATCCGTTTTGGCCGCGTGGTGATGTGTTTCGTGGAAGTAGCAGGCGTGAGTACAAGCCTCACCCCTTCCTCTTGCACAGCCTCCCACTCTCACGCATGCCACTCCGTCGCCCGTGATTTCCCGGAGTTGTGCGTCCCTTGCCGAGGTACCCCTGGGTCTAGTGCACCTGGGATTTTATTTTGGAGGCGTTGTCATGCGTTTCGTAAAAGTGGCAGGCGTGAGTACAAGGCTCACCGCCTTCTTTAGCACATGTGCCTCATAGTGCACAGCCTCTCACTCGGAGGCGTGCCACCACGACTCCCGTGACTTGCAGGAGGTGCGCGCCTATCCCCCAACTCCCCTGGGACTATCTAGGGCACGCGGGAATCCATTTTAACCGCGTGGTGATGTGTTTCGTGGAAGTGGCGGGCGTGAGTACCAGACTGACCGCCTTCTTTAGCACATGTGCCTCAAGTTGCACAGCCTCTCACTGGCAGGCGTGCCACTACGGCTCCCGTGATCTGGCAGGAGGTGCGCGCCTACTCTCCAACTCCCCTGGGACTATCTAGTGCACCCGGGAATCCGTTTTGGCCGCGTGGTGATGTGTTTCGTGGAAGTAGTAGGCGTGAGTACAAGGCTCACCCCTTCCTCTTGCACAGCCTCCCACTCTCACGCATGCCACTCCGTCGCCCGTGATTTCCCGGAGTTGCGCGTCTATTGCCGAGGTTCCCCTGGGTCTATTGCACCTGTGATTTCATTTTGGAGGCGTTGTCATGCGTTTCGTGGAAGTGGCAGGCGTGAGTAGAAGGCGCACCGCCTTCTTTAGGACATGTGCCTGACAGTGCACAGCCTCTCACTGGCAGCTCACTGGCAGGCGTGCCACTACGGCTCCCGTGATTTGGCAGGAGGTGCGCGCCTACTCTCCAACTCCCCTGGGACTATCTTGTGCACCCGGAAATCCCTTTTGGCCGCGTGGTGATGTGTTTCGTGGAAGTAGCAGGCGTGAGTACAAGCCTCACCCCTTCCTCTTCCACAGCCTCCCACTCTCACGCATGCCACTCCGTCGCCCGTGATTTCCCGGAGTTGTACGTCCCTTGCCGAGGTTCCGCTGGGTCTAGTGCACCTGGGATTTTATTTTGGAGGCGTTGTCATGCGTTTCGTAAAAGTGGCAGGCGTGAGTACAAGGCTCACCGCCTTCTTTAGCACATGTGCCTCATAGTGCACAGCCTCTCACTCGGAGGCGTGCCACCACGACTCCCGTGACTTTCAGGAGGTGTGCGCCTACCCCCCAACTCCCCTGGGACTATCTAGTGCACGCGGGAATTCATTTTAACCGCGTGGTGATGTGTTTCGTGGAAGTGGCGGGCGTGAGTACAAGACTCACCGCCTTCTTTAGCACATGTGCCTCACAGTGCACAGCCTCTTACTGGCAGGCGTGCCACTACTGCTCCCGTGATTTGGCAGGAGGTGCGCGCCTACTCTTCAACTCCCTTGGGACTATCTAGTGCACCCGGGAATCCGTTTTGGCCGCGTGGTGATGTGTTTCGTGGAAGTAGCAGGCGTGAGTACAAGGCTCACCCCTTCCTCTTGCACAGCCTCCCACTCTCACGCATGCCACTCCGTCGCCCGTGATTTCCCAGAGTTGCGCGTCTATTGCCGAGGCTCCCCTGGGTCTAGTGCACCTGGGATTTCATTTTGGAGGCGTTGTCATGCGTTTCGTGGAAGTGGCAGGCGTGAGTACAAGGCTCACCGCCCTCTTTAGGACAGGTGCCTCACAGTGCACAGCCTCTCACTGGCAGGCGTGCCACTACGGCTCCCGTGATTTGGCAGGAGGTGCGCGCCCACTCTCCAACTCCCCTGGGACTATCTACTGCACCCGGGAATCCGTTTTGGCCGCGTGGTCATGTGTTTCGTGGAAGTAGCAGGCGTGAGTACAAGACTCACCCCTTCCTCTTGCACAGCCTCCAACTCTCACGCATGCCACTCCGTCGCCCGTGATTTCCCGGAGTTGCGCGTCTATTGCGGAGGTTCCCCTGGGTCTAGTGCACCTGGGATTTCATTTTGGAGGCGTTGTCATGCGTTTCGTGGAAGTGGCAGGCGTGAGTACAGGGCTCACCGCCTTCTTTAGCACATGTGCCTCATAGTGCACAGACTCTCACTCGGAGGCGTGCCACCACGCCTCCCGTTACTTGCAGGAGGTGCGCGCGTATCCCCAAACTCCCCTGGGACTGTCGAGAGCACGCGGGAATCCATTTTAGCCGCGTGGCGATGTGTTTCGTGGAAGTGGCAGGCGTCAGTACAAGACTCACCGCCTTCTTTAGCACATGTGCCTCACAGTGCACAGCCTCTCACTGGCAGGCGTGCCACTACGGCTCCCGTGATCTGGCAGGAGGTGCGCGCCTACTCTCCAACTCCCCTGGGACTATCTAGTGCACCCGGGAATCCGTTTTGGCCGCGTGGTGATGTGTCTTGTGGAAGTAGCAGGCGTGAGTACAAGGCTCACCCCTTCCTCTTGCACAGCCTCCCACTCTCACGCATGCCACTCCGTCGCCCGTGATTTCCCGGAGCTGCGCGTCTATTGCCGAGGTTCCCCTGGGTCTATTGCACCTGGGATTTTATTTTGGAGGCGTTGTCATGCGTTTCGTGGAAGTGGCAGGCGTGAGTACAAGGCTCACCGCCTTCTTTAGGACATTTGACTGACAGTTCACAGCCTCTCACTGGCAGCTCACTGGCAGGCGTGCCACTACGGCTCCCGTGATTTGACAGGAGGTGCGCGCCTACTCTCCAACTCCCCTGGGACTATCTTGTGCACCCGGAAATCCGTTTTGGCCGCGTGGTGATGTGTTTCGTGGAAGTAGCAGGCGTGAGTACAAGCCTCACCCCTTCCTCTTGCACAGCCTCCCACTCTCACGCATGCCACTCCGTCGCCCGTGATTTCCCGGAGTTGTGCGTCCCTTGCCGAGGTACCCCTGGGTCTAGTGCACCTGGGATTTTATTTTGGAGGCGTTGTCATGCGTTTCGTAAAAGTGGCAGGCGTGAGTACAAGGCTCACCGCCTTCTTTAGCACATGTGCCTCATAGTGCACAGCCTCTCACTCGGAGGCGTGCCACCACGACTCCCGTGACTTGCAGGAGGTGCGCGCCTATCCCCCAACTCCCCTGGGACTATCTAGTGCACGCGGGAATCCATTTTAACCGCGTGGTGATGTGTTTCGTGGAAGTGGCGGGCGTGAGTACCAGACTGACCGCCTTCTTTAGCACATGTGCCTCAAGTTGCACAGCCTCTCACTGGCAGGCGTGCCACTACGGCTCCCGTGATCTGGCAGGAGGTGCGCGCCCACTCTCCAACTCCCCTGGGACTATCTAGTGCACCCGGGAATCCGTTTTGGCCGCGTGGTGATGTGTTTCGTGGAAGTAGTAGGCGTGAGTACAAGGCTCACCCCTTCCTCTTGCACAGCCTCCCACTCTCACGCATGCCACTCCGTCGCCCGTGATTTCCCGGAGTTGCGCGTCTATTGCCGAGGTTCCCCTGGGTCTATTGCACCTGTGATTTCATTTTGGAGGCGTTGTCATGCGTTTCGTGGAAGTGGCAGGCGTGAGTAGAAGGCGCACCGCCTTCTTTAGGACATGTGCCTGACAGTGCACAGCCTCTCACTGGCAGCTCACTGGCAGGCGTGCCACTACGGCTCCCGTGATTTGGCAGGAGGTGCGCGCCTACTCTCCAACTCCCCTGGGACTATCTTGTGCACCCGGAAATCCCTTTTGGCCGCGTGGTGATGTGTTTCGTGGAAGTAGCAGGCGTGAGTACAAGCCTCACCCCTTCCTCTTCCACAGCCTCCCACTCTCACGCATGCCACTCCGTCGCCCGTGATTTCCCGGAGTTGTACGTCCCTTGCCGAGGTTGCGCTGGGTCTAGTGCACCTGGGATTTTATTTTGGAGGCGTTGTCATGCGTTTCGTAAAAGTGGCAGGCGTGAGTACAAGGCTCACCGCCTTCTTTAGCACATGTGCCTCATAGTGCACAGCCTCTCACTCGGAGGCGTGCCACCACGACTCCCGTGACTTTCAGGAGGTGCGCGCCTACCCCCCAACTCCCCTGGGACTATCTAGTGCACGCGGGAATTCATTTTAACCGCGTGGTGATGTGTTTCGTGGAAGTGGCGGGCGTGAGTACAAGACTCACCGCCTTCTTTAGCACATGTGCCTCACAGTGCACAGCCTCTTACTGGCAGGCGTGCCACTACTGCTCCCGTGATTTGGCAGGAGGTGCGCGCCTACTCTTCAACTCCCTTGGGACTATCTAGTGCACCCGGGAATCCGTTTTGGCCGCGTGGTGATGTGTTTCGTGGAAGTAGCAGGCGTGAGTACAAGGCTCACCCCTTCCTCTTGCACAGCCTCCCACTCTCACGCATGCCACTCCGTCGCCCGTGATTTCCCAGAGTTGCGCGTCTATTGCCGAGGCTCCCCTGGGTCTAGTGCACCTGGGATTTCATTTTGGAGGCGTTGTCATGCGTTTCGTGGAAGTGGCAGGCGTGAGTACAAGGCTCACCGCCCTCTTTAGGACAGGTGCCTCACAGTGCACAGCCTCTCACTGGCAGGCGTGCCACTACGGCTCCCGTGATTTGGCAGGAGGTGCGCGCCCACTCTCCAACTCCCCTGGGACTATCTACTGCACCCGGGAATCCGTTTTGGCCGCGTGGTCATGTGTTTCGTGGAAGTAGCAGGCGTGAGTACAAGACTCACCCCTTCCTCTTGCACAGCCTCCAACTCTCACGCATGCCACTCCGTCGCCCGTGATTTCCCGGAGTTGCGCGTCTATTGCGGAGGTTCCCCTGGGTCTAGTGCACCTGGGATTTCATTTTGGAGGCGTTGTCATGCGTTTCGTGGAAGTGGCAGGCGTGAGTACAAGGCTCACCGCCTTCTTTAGCACATGTGCCTCATAGTGCACAGACTCTCACTCGGAGGCGTGCCACCACGCCTCCCGTTACTTGCAGGAGGTGCGCGCCTATCCCCAAACTCCCCTGGGACTGTCGAGAGCACGCGGGAATCCATTTTAGCCGCGTGGCGATGTGTTTCGTGGAAGTGGCAGGCGTCAGTACAAGACTGACCGCCTTCTTTAGCACATGTGCCTCACAGTGCACAGCCTCTCACTGGCAGGCGTGCCACTACGGCTCCCGTGATCTGGCAGGAGGTGCGCGCCTACTCTCCAACTCCCCTGGGACTATCTAGTGCACCCGGGAATCCGTTTTGGCCGCGTGGTGATGTGTTTTGTGGAAGTAGCAGGCGTGAGTACAAGGCTCACCCCTTCCTCTTGCACAGCCTCCCACTCTCACGCATGCCACTCCGTCGCCCGTGATTTCCCGGAGCTGCGCGTCTATTGCCGAGGTTCCCCTGGGTCTATTGCACCTGGGATTTTATTTTGGAGGCGTTGTCATGCGTTTCGTGGAAGTGGCAGGCGTGAGTACAAGGCTCACCGCCTTCTTTAGGACATTTGACTGACAGTTCACAGCCTCTCACTGGCAGCTCACTGGCAGGCGTGCCACTACGGCTCCCGTGATTTGACAGGAGGTGCGCGCCTACTCTCCAACTCCCCTGGGACTATCTTGTGCACCCGGAAATCCGTTTTGGCCGCGTGGTGATGTGTTTCGTGGAAGTAGCAGGCGTGAGTACAAGCCTCACCCCTTCCTCTTGCACAGCCTCCCACTCTCACGCATGCCACTCCGTCGCCCGTGATTTCCCGGAGTTGTGCGTCCCTTGCCGAGGTACCCCTGGGTCTAGTGCACCTGGGATTTTATTTTGGAGGCGTTGTCATGCG